>NC_068985.1:104395104-104397707 GCF_001194135.2 Octopus bimaculoides
GTGGTAAGTAGCTTGCTTACGAACCACATGGTTCCGGGTTCAGTCCCACTGCGTCGCACCTTGGGCAAGTATCTTCTACTATAGCCTCGAGCCGACCAAAGCCTTGTGAGTAAATTTGGTAGATGGAAACTGAAAGAAGCTCGTCGAATATGTGTATGTATGTGTACATACGTGTGTGTGTATCTACGTGTGAGTGTGCACCTACGCGTGTGTGTCTTTGTGTCTTTGTGTCTGTGTTTGTCCCCCCAACATCGCTTGACAACCGATGCTGGTGTGTTTACGTCCCTGTAACTTAGCGGTTCGGCAAAAGAGACCGATAGAATAAGTACTAGGCTTGCAAAGAATAAGTTCTGGGGTCGATTTGCTCGACTAAAGGCGGTGCTCCACAGTCAAATGAGTGAAACAAGTAAAAGAGTAAAAGAGTATATATGTTGTATATATTTTAATCGAATTGTACTTGGGCATGAAAATTTTAATTTTTAAAAAATTCCCAAACTTTTGGCTACTAATTCAATGAGTAAGTAATAAATTTGACTGAACAGCCGACTCCTCATCATTGAGACCGACGGAGACTCATTGGGTAAACGGGTGAGAGAAGTGAAAAGAAATGTCTTCAAACGGGATTGATATCATTCAATGCTCTCTATTCGTCGGAGTCCTACTTCTTGTGTTAGGTTTGCTATCTTTTTAATGAGCAAAACCTACCAAAAACTGAGCAAGTATAAAGATCTTGAAATAGAAATTGGCAAAATATGGAACCTCAAGACTAAAACAATACCTGTTGTCATAGGTGCCCTAGGAATGATAGCAAAAGGGGTTGATTCCTACCTAGCTCAGATACCAGGAAACCCCAAAATGGCAGAAATTCAAAATATAGTGCTCATGGGAACTGCCCATGTCCTACGTAAAATACTGTCCTTGTAATCTCAAATTTTAAAACAAACTCACATAATTTTCTTATCTTTTCTTAAACATTCTCTAGAACAATACTTTGTGCAAAACCAAATATATGACAACCTAGGCATAACACCAACTTGTTGTCTCTTGAGGTCTCTGGATGAGACTTGGAGCCAACTTGTACAAATACAAAGCAAAAGTCAAACATATAATAATAATAATAATAATAATGATAATAATAATAATAATAATAATAATAATAATAATAATAATAATAATAATAATAATAATAATAATAATAATAATAATAAAATGTGTGGCTCGTAGCAAACAAGCTGATGTAGACCAGCACACGCATCAGTGGCTACGGAGCTCAGGGTTAAAGGCAGAGAGTGAAGGCTTTATCTTAGCTGCTCAAGATCAGAGCTTATTGACCCGGAACTACCAAGGCAATGTGGTGAAAAATGGAGATCCATGCAGGAATAACTGGTACGTCACACGTATTTAGAAGAGCATTGTCGCAGTGAATTTTCTTTCTTTTTTCTCCCTTTACTTTCTTTGTTTTCTGGTTTCATTTTTTCTTCCTTTCTTTTTTCTCTTTGTCTTTCTTCCTCTTTTTTGTTTTCTATCTGGTGTGTTTATTCTAATGGCCTACTAATGTATACAGTGAGTTTCTTTGCTGTAGGTGTAGGTAAGGCACTCGTCAAGAAATGGAAACAATATTGAAAGAAGATAATAATAATAATAATAATAATAATAATAATAATAATAATAACAATAATAATAATAATAATAACAACAACAACAACAACAACAATAACGACGACGATGGCAACAACAACAGATAAATAAATAAATGCTGAAGCCTGACTGAAATTTGAACCAGAATCCCAATATATATGAAACCTTAATCTGCACTCTGTCATTTTGTGCAATTCATTCTTAATTGTAAGTTCTGTTATGCAATGTGTTATATAATTTGGAATGATTAAAGCATTTACGCGTTGTCTAGCAATGGCAGTGGAGTTGTTGGAGGCGCTGATAGCCATTCTGGTGGTAGGGGATGGTTTTGGGGAGCTGGCTTCTATTGGAGCGGCTGCGGTGGGTAATGGAGACGGTATTCTGCTGTAGGACTAGATTAAGACCACAGGGAAATCGATCTTTATTTTTTTTACAATGAGGTGTGATCAGCATTTGAAAGAGTGCCACACGCACTCTGTGCCATGCCACATACAAAACAACAGGCAAACACAGACTTACACAAGGTTTTGCTACATAACACATCGAGCCGCCATATCTTCCATTTCCTTTCTTCTTTTCTTTTTCTCTTTCATTCTTTCTTTCTTTATTTATTTATTTGTTTCCTTTTTATGTCCGACTTGGGAATTTATTGTTTATTTATTTAGCTATTTACTTATGATTTATCATCATCATCATCATCATCATCATCATCATCATCATCATCATCATCATCATCATATTCGTCGTCATATTATTATTATTATTATTATTATTATTATTATTATTATCATTATCATTATTATCATCATCATCATCATCATCATCATCATCATCATCATCACCATCATCAACATCATCATCATCATTATTATTATTATTATTACTACTACTATTATTATTATTTTATGATACTTTTGTCAAGTTCCAAATGTAACGGCGGTGATTGTGGCGATGGTGGTGGTGAT
>NC_068985.1:104400173-104401789 GCF_001194135.2 Octopus bimaculoides
TATATATATATATATATATATATATATATATATATATATATATGCACACATACATATATATATATATATATAATTCAAAAGTTGGAGCCAACAAGAAGGGGTACTGTTGGACATTTATTTTTAATCACTACAATTGCTTCGACGCAAAGTAGTTCTCCAGGGATGCACGGACTTGATTATGCAACTGTTTCCTTCATTATAAGGTCTAGTGGTGTTTCCTCAGACGATATGTAAATATTGTCTCCAATTTTTTCAATTACCTATTCACACTCGACAGATGCCCAAACGCAGACCTTCAAGTATGCGTAATACAACTACTGGATAGCATAGGGTAGATCTGAAGGTGGACGAGTACTATACTGTACTCTACTACGTTCTTTACAGAATATATAATAACTATATATATATATATATATATAATCATTATATATATATATATATATATATATATAATCATTATTTATATAGATAGGGTGATAAGTTGAATATTAATTCAATTTAAAACCAAGTGGCCTAGCATATAAAAAAATCTGAAAATTCAGAAAAAAATGTATACAACTTTATATATATATATATATATATATATCTTGTTCGGAATCGGTGGATTCAATCGGGCCCGGTTGGCAATGCCTGGTACGTTATGACCCGTGTTGGTGGCGAGTGGAGGCCCGATTCGTTATGACCTGTTCTTTTTGCAGCAGCAGCAGCAGCAGCAGTAGCAGCAGGTGGATGCACTACCGAGTTTGTCTGGTATGTCATGACCTGCCTGTCTCAGTGAGGCCCGGTGTGTTCTGACCTGCTGTTTGCACCAGGTGGATGCACCACCGGGTTCTACCGTGACGCATTTTTGGCATCCTGTGTACTAAACCTCGCTGTTTCGGGTGGGTGGATACACTGCCAGACTTTTCTCTATCAGGCCTCACTACTAGCAACGGGTGGATGCACTACCAGGCGGAACCCTCCGTGGCTTGCACTTTGGTGTTAGTTAGTTGGCCGAAGACTACTCTAGGTAGTTGGGGCATGATAAGAAATTATAAACTTTCGAGAGAGCGCGAAATAATTCTTTTTCGAAATGAATCTCGAAACACACATAAAGGTATAATAAAAGCATGAAAATTTGAGATGTAGAGATGTGGATTCGAATTCCATGAGTAGTTATCGACCTTTTCTATCATCTATGTTATCATCTGTGACACTATCTGTCAAGCAACTTTAATGCAAAAATAGAACGGCAATAACAAAAAAAAGAACAAAAAAAACAATCGCTAAATACATTCCGATATAAACACAGTGTTACGTATTTATTGATATCACCTTTAATCTCATAAAAACAGAATCATAAACACATTGATACATAAGTATTCACGTGTTGTGCATACATTTAGAAGTGGACAGACATAGGCTGGAACATGGACAGGCCAGAAAAATAAAAAAAGAAAATATGTGTGTGTGTCTCTGTGTGTGTGTGTGTGTATTCATGGGTGTGAAAGGAAAAAAAAAACCCACAGGTACAATAAAACACGAGCGCTTTTGCCTTCTCTTTTACAGAAATCTATTTATCGTGATTTTATAAGTGTGTATGTGTGTGTATACATATATCTATACATATTTCAAAT
>NC_068985.1:104402656-104404829 GCF_001194135.2 Octopus bimaculoides
CATACATACATACACACATAAATGCATACATAAATACATACATATATACATACTTATATATGAATATATAAGCATAACTATATATTGCATATACATATACATGTACATATATAGACATCTATCAATCTATGTAATATATATATACATATGTGTTTGTGTACGTGTGTATATGCATACTTACACATGCATATACATATGCCTAAATATCTACCATGTATATATAGATACACGCAATATACACGATGCATACAACACACACACATATACACACTCATATATACACACACTCACACACACACAAACATGCACAAACACACAAACACCGCCTCTACCCACCTCTCTCTCGCTCTCTTCCACACCTAACCCAGTCTTCCTCATACGCGCACACTTCGACACACAATCAAATGCGCTGACACGTCGCCATTGGTTCAGTAGAGATTCCATATTGTACATCGAGTAATTTCAAAATATGTCCAAACGCTTACACCCGAGTGTGTAGTTGATGAATGTCAGGCGACTTTGGTAGGTCGTAAATTTCTTGTATAAAATACGTTGACACGTCCGACGGGATATAAAACTGGTTTGCTGTGTTAGGGCGCTGTTTCATGCTAACTAAGGTAACCTCAGTCACAAGACGCGCCCAATAAGAATGAAGAAAGAGATAAATAAAATAATCAAAAATGGGGGGAAAAAATAATAATAAAAATGTTTAATGATCGTTTTCATACGATGTTGTTTGGAATGGAGTGTCCCGAGCGAGGGAGAATGCCATGGTGTCAAAAATGTGGCTTTTATATGCTACATTGGTGTTTCCTTGTTTCCCAGTATTGTTATGTGTAAAAGTATAGCAAAATAACGTGAAAGCGAGAGAAATGGAAAGAATTATTGAAAGTGAAAGTAAGAAAGAACGAAAGAAAGGACAATAGAAATGAAGAAACAAACAATAGAAGCTATAGGGTAGGATAGAGATTATGGTCTTTCGGTGAGAAGCGAAAATAGAAAGGTGTAAAGAAAAGGCAACAGAAATATAAAAGTTGTATAGCAAAATGCAACGTGCTACCGAATTGGCAAAAGCTTCAGGGTATCAGATAAAATTCCTTGTAGTATTTATTCCGGTACTTCACGTTCTGAGTTCAAATCATGCCAAGGTCAACTTTTGCCTTTCATCGTCTCGGGTGTCATGGACGAAAGTTTTAGTCTAACGCTAAATTATTAGAGCACCAGACAGAATGCTTTGCCCTACTGGTTCCGGAACTTTGCGTTCTGTGTTCAAATCGCGCCGTGGTTAACTTTCCCTTCCACCCTTTCAGAGTCAACAGAAAATACCAACCCAGCGCAGTGGGTTGGAAAAACTCAGAACGTTGGCTACGGCATCTGGTGACATTTATTCTGATTCTTTGCGTTCTGAGTTCAAATCTTGCCAAAAGGAGCTTTGCTTTTTTTATTCTTTCAAGCTCAATTAAAACTATCAATCCACTGCGTTTGATTGGCGGAACAATAAGAACGTCGGCCAGAACAACTTCCAATATTTCCTTCGGCCCTTTGCTTACTGTGTTCAAATCTTGTACTTATATCAGTATTTATCCTTGGTTTTCTACATTCAATGTTTAAGCTTTATCAATCTTTTATCTTATAATTGTTTCTGTCATTAAATTACGACCATAATGCAGCACCGTCTTGAAGTGTTTAGTCGAACAAATCAACCCAAGTAGTTAATTATTTCTTAAGTCCGATTCTCATTCTATCTTTTCCTTTTGTTGAACCGCTAACTTACGGAAATGCTAAGAATTTAACACCGGTTGTCAAGTGATGGCAGGGCAACAAACACAAATACAAACACTCACACATGCACACATACATACATACATACATACATACATACATACATACAAACGTATTTTATATTTATATCTCTATATATATATATATGTGTGTGTGTGTGTGCGGCTCATTTGAGGTCGACAAAATAAGTATCAGCGTTATACAGTGGTCGACAATATTTACCCTCTATTAATTTAAATTTGGGATTTAATAGATTAAAAAAGAAAAAAATTCAATGCTGACGATTTCAGAAGTTAGGTCAGTTGAGAGAAGAACGAAATTTGTCTTTGTATTTTATTTCGCATTTTTTGTGTTCGTAGTTCAAACCTAGCTGGTCGACCCAGTTAAAATT
>NC_068985.1:104405603-104405945 GCF_001194135.2 Octopus bimaculoides
AACATAAAGACAGACGAAATACCGCTAAGCATCTCGCCTAGCGTGCTAACGATTCTGCCAGCTCGCCAACTTTCTTTTCTACTCTAGGCACAAGGTCCGAAATTTCTGGGGAGGGGGCCAGTCGATTAGATCGACCCTGTACGCATATGGTACTTAATTTATCAACCCCGAAAGGGTGAAAGGCAAAGTCGACATCGGCGGAATTTGAACTCAGAATGTAAAGACAGACGAAATACCATTAAGCATTTCGCCCGGCGTGCTAACGATTCTACACCAGCTCGCCACCTTCTATCTTCTTCTCACTACCCGGACTGATCTTTTTAAAATCACAAGTGGTAAACT
>NC_068985.1:104413633-104414140 GCF_001194135.2 Octopus bimaculoides
TGTGTGTGTGTGTGTATTGCTAATGTTTGTTTTTGTGTTCAGTTATAATCATTTCTACTATAGGCAAAATGCTTGAAACTTTTGAAGGAGAACTCTAGCCGATTACATCGGCCCTAGTACTCAACTGGTACTTATTTTATCGACCCCGAAAGGATGTAAAGCAAAGTTGACTTCAGCAGAATTTGAATTCAGAATGTAAAGACGGACGAAATGCCGCTAAGCATTCTGTCCGACATGCTAACGATTCTGTCAGTTCGCTACCTTACAAGTTCAGTTTTAATAAAAAAATTTTTAAAAATTACATTAATCAGATGGATTACTCTGTACTTCTGTAGAGTAAAAATTTATTATTTTCAAACAAGACAGTACGAGGATGGCTTAACTGTGGCCGAAATTTCGAAGTCACTGTCAATAATATTTTTGATTAAACAAATAGATAGACAGACAGACTGACAGCCAAACAGACAGATAGATAGATAGATAGATAGATAGATAGATAGATAGATA
>NC_068985.1:104414150-104416038 GCF_001194135.2 Octopus bimaculoides
ACACACACACACACACACACACACACACACACACACACACGCGCGCGATACTCTTGAAGCCAACTCTTTAATTTTACAAGAAATAACTCAAAACGTTTTGAACTCGAGTATTTACTCCGTGCTTTGAATAAATTTGCCCGACGGCGATATCAACGTTTCTAGCATAAAGCGCCTCCTCGAGGACCGGCCTCTGTTAACCGCAACAATTTACGGCACTTGATTCCGCCACCAACACCGTCGCCATTGAATGTGATGGTAAAAAGCCGCTATTAAGTCTAAGATCCACCTTGATTGAGCAGATCAATGATGGAAAGCTTTCTAGACGTGGCCATCTCCTCTATTTCGGGCAGTCTAGGATGTGATCTAAATTAGATTTGGCATGTCCAAGTTTAACGCTAAATTTCACATTGGTTCTTTGTCTCTGTCCATGACAAAATCGCAGGGCATATACGGAAGCGATACCATGTTGTTTTTGGCGAGAAACTCAGGAATGAGGAGATCTCGGTGATGAATCCAGTTCTTTGCGTTCCATAGATGCGATCGCTTTCGTCGAATGTCGTCTCTGAAACGCTGCAAAACCTCGCAGTAGAACTCTTGTTCGGTGGTATGGCCCTGGGGGTCGAATTCTCGATGCACAATACCACATATCCGTGCCACTCGAAACTTTGCCTCGTCGCCGTAAGCTTGTCGAAGCATGCTCAATATCTGGAGCAAGTTTGACGCAAAATTTCACGTTGGATATTTGTTCCTGTCCATCACAAAATCGCATGACAGAATGCACGTGATCACAAAAACGTAAATTTCACAACTTACGAAGTAAATATAGCGATGTCCCTCGGCACACTGCCTCATAGAGGTCACTGCTACTTCTTATTGCGCATGCAGCCGTGTACTGCTATCTGTTTCCGCGCTACAGAACTAGTCCGGAAACTTTTTGATACCACCTTGCACAAGCTTTTGTCACTTAAATCCCGTGACATACAAATGTTTCTCCCTATCACTTCATTTCTTGGTCTGTTTTGAATTTTATGAAATCCTTAGATGATGGATGCGTGGCGTGAAAAGTCATTTCCGTGCTTAGTCGAACGCATCACCCAAATAGTTATTTTTTAAAGCCTGGTAATTATTCTGTCGATTTCTTATGCCGAACAGCTAAGTTACGGAAGCGTAAACAACCCAACACCGGTTGTCAAGCGGTGTTGGAGGACAAAGACATACACACACAATGGGCTTCTTTCAGTTTCCGTGTACCAAACCCACTTACAAGGCTTTGGTCGGCCCGAGGCTACTGTAGAAGACACTTCAGTGGGACTGAACCCGGAACCATGTGGTAGAGAAGCAAACGTTTACCACACAACCACGCTTGCTCCTTCTATTTGAGTGTTTCGTTAAAGGTATACATCTCTGTGGTATACTCAGCCGCGTAGCCGCTAATGTTGCGTGAGTTGGTAATTCAGCTGATCGAACAAATAGAATCTCCATTGTCGTGACTGACAGAAACTGAATTACAAGTACCACAACAAACACTACCACCAACACTACTACCACCACCACCATCGGTTTCACCACCATTGTCCTCACAACCCACCAACTCAACCACTACCACCACTCCTCCACAATTACCACTGCAACTACCATCACCACATTCACCAATACTAAAACCTCTACAACCACTACCACCACCACCGTCATCATCATCATCATCATCGTCGTCATCATCATCATCATCATCATCATCATCATCATCATCATCACCTAAGATTACATTATCTAATGCGTCTTATGTAAGACTGTCTGGTGCGATTTGAGTCATATTGCAGCTACTTCTAGCAGGTCCAGCGACCACATAGAGGCTCCTATATTTATGTTCTTTACCTATGGTTGAGAT
>NC_068985.1:104416207-104416949 GCF_001194135.2 Octopus bimaculoides
GTGGTGGTGGCAATATTGGTGATAGTAGGAGGAGTTAAATGTAGGCGGTGTTTCGTCACGTGTGTGTGTGTTTGTTTGTTTTTGTGTGTGTGTGTCTTTGTGTGCGTGTGTGTGTGTGATGGTTGTGGTAGTGGTTAAAAAAAGAACGAATGGTGTTGATGAAGTCTGGAGATGGGGAGTAGGGTGGTATGCTAACCGGAACGGGGTTGCGGGTTGAGAAAGGTGGGGGACAGAGTATGATGATCAGGTGATATATCTGTTGTAGCAGAGAACTTGTACCATATTCCTCCCGTTATTACCCGCCAATTAATTCTGATTACAATTGAACGAGTATTCAGGAAACCAGACAACATGTGCGGGTACTTATTTTCTTGTTCTGCTGCACTCGCATCTTTTCTTTACTTTCACTTTCGCTTTCACTTTCTCTGTTCATCTATCTATTTATTTTTCTATCTATCTTTCTATCTATTTGTCTGTCTATCTATCTTGTATTTATCTGTCTGTCTGTCTGTCTGTCTGCCTATCCATCCATCCATCCATCCATCCATCCATCCATCCAACCATCAACCTGTACGTCTATCTGTCTGTCTGCCTGTCTGTGTGTGTACGTAGATAAATAGAGATATATGTATCGATAGATATCCATCTAATCATCCATGTCTCGTTCTTTAAATGTATGCGAACGTATAACATGCATTTAATTGTGTATATGTATGATTATATATATATATATATATATATA
>NC_068985.1:104417718-104420218 GCF_001194135.2 Octopus bimaculoides
GAATAGTGATAGTAATAATAGTAATACAATGACACCGGGTAATCTTGTCCAGCACTGTTCTGTCTCACTTCTTCACACGTCACTTTTTCTCCCCTCCCTCTCTCTCTCTCCTATTTTCTCTGTCTCTCCCCTCCCTCCCTCTTACACACACACACATACACAACACACGCTCACACACACAAACAACACACACACACACACACAACACACACATATACACACCCTCACTTACGCTCAACACGCAATCACTATCACAACACTATTACTACAACTACATCCACCACCACTATCCCCACCATCACCGCTTCTACAACCACCATCAACACCACCACCAACAACACCACCACCACAACAACAACAGTTCTTTTGTAACCCCAAACCTGATCCTTCATCTGAAGAGCTTCCAGTCAATTACAGCAACACGATGCTGACCCCCTGTTACTATCGCTGTTGTTGTTGATGATTATGATGACGTTGCGCCCCCAAGTTAATCCTGATCGATGAGCCATTTTACATTATCAAAAGCATTCCAGCCTCGACCACCCTGTCTTCTTAGGATTACTTTACTTTACGTGTTCTTCTCTGCGTTCTGAAAGAGTAGTATGATTTTGAGGAAATTTGACTGCTATTTCCAGCAAGTCAAGCGACAACAAAGCAGCTTCCTCGTTAGCTTGTTTTGCTGTTGTATTGTATTGTTGAGGGCAGTCAAAATGCAATGCATTATCAAAACAAATAACAAAGCAACATAAACATGAGAAAAATTTTCAAAGAATTGTCAGCCAAACGATTTTAGGAAAAAACAAAGCCAATGTCTGCTGAGAGTCATTCTCCTTATTTATCATTATGCGCCCTTTTCAAGCCTAGCCAGGCTCATGGGCCCGGTTTCCCGGTTTCTATGCGTATGCGCTCCCCCAGCTGGACGGGACGCCAGTCCATCGCAGCGTTACTCAAGAAACAGGAAGAAAGAGTGAGAGAAAGTTGGGGCGAAAGAGTATAAAAGGGGTAACCCCCACCCCTGCCGGAGCCTCGTGGAGCTTTAGGTGTTTTCGCTCAATAAATACACACACAACGCCCGGTCTGGGGATCGAAACCGCGATCCTCCGACCGCGAGTCCGCTGCCCTTACCACTGGGCCATTGCGCTGCCACTCATTCTCTTTAAGTGCTTTATTAATTTAATGATAATGATGATGATATGAAATTATAATTCTCTATTGTATTCAGATTAGACGCATGGCTCAGTGGTTAGAGCGTCGGGCTCACAATCATGAAGTATTGGCTTCGATTCCAGGGTCGGGTCGGGTCGGGTCGTGTGTAGTGTTCTTGAGCAAGACACTTTATTTCACTTTGCCAGTTAACTCAGATGTAGAAATGAGTTGCGACCTCACTGGTGCCAAGCTGTATCGGCCTTTGCCTTTCTCTTCGGATAACATCAGTGACATGGAGAGGGGAAGCTGGTATGCATGGGCGACTGCTGGTCTTCCATAAACAACCTTGCCCGGACTTGTGCCACGGAAGGGAACCTTCTAGGTGCAATCTCATGGTCATTCATGACCGAAAGGGGTCTTTACCCTTTACCCTATTGTATTCAGATTACTTAAAAGGTTATATTTAGCTTTACAGTGGAGACACGTGGCCTGGTGATTCGGATGTGACACTCACAATCTTGAGATCATGTTTTCGATTCCCAGACTGGGTGATGCATTATGATCTTGAGCGAAACACTTCATTTCAAGTTGTTTCAGCTCACACGGCTGTAAATGGGTAAATTGCCACAGGTTAGCGTACAAGGGTGACATGGTGACTCAGGAAAAAATCACTCGAACGGAGAGCTCGCAAACCAGGTTTTATATTCGGCGATCGGAAGAATGAATAGTTAAATCCGTACTGTGAATCTTGACTAGTTGAGAATTTGAGATGGCATGGAAGATTTCGTTGCCTCTTGGCAAAAACGGCCGTAAGGAACTGACTTTTTTCTCTTCTCTGTAATATTAATACATATGTGTGTAACACATGGTTACTACATGTGTATGTTTTCCTCTAATACTTTCTAATGCTCTGGAATAGATAGACACACTGGAATGTCTACCGAATAATGTATGTCGTTTTGTATCCTCTCCATTTTCTTATTTGCCGTATAAATTAAGGGTAAACCACTTCTTACCCCCGTCCATATATGACACCCAGTTGCGAGATTGCTACGCAATAACCAGCATTTGGGTATGAATAATTGGGTACGCTACCAGCAGTATATTAGATAGGCACTATCCCTTAGTTGGTTGGTTTCCCAACCTCTAACTCTCACTGAAATATATATATATACATATATATATATATATATATATATATATATATATATATATATATATATATATATATATATATATATTGGGAATTTTAATTTTGATAAATTAAATTAAATTGAATTTTTACCTGTAAATTTGGATTTTTATCCCTAATATTATTATCATAATTATTATATATATATATGTGTGTGTGTGT
>NC_068985.1:104422649-104423380 GCF_001194135.2 Octopus bimaculoides
ACATGTATATACATGTGTGTATGTGTACACATATATATAGACATATATATTCATTTATGTACATATATATATATATGTATATACATATATACATACGTACAAACATATATACACACACACATGTTTACGTGCCATTGTGTGTGTGTGTGTGTGTGTGTGCGGGCGCGCGCGCTCATATATGGTGAAGCCGTGACGGCCAGGGAAAAAGCCACGTTTTCTTATGTTTCTTTTATGACACAAGAGAAGTTCTGGCAGAATGAGGGAAGAGTAGTGGTTTATGCTGTAACAAAATCATGATCTTCCCTATTTTAAAACTATTTTAATGCATTTTACACGAAGAAAAGAAATACACACACACATTCACACATACACGCATATATGTATGTCTGTATGATTGTATGTATCTATATGTGTTTCGTTGTTACGTAATATAAAAATGTCAAATTAATGTAGTCGTGATCATGAATGATAATGATCCAATTTGAGTGAGTATGCGAGTAATGTTTCAGTGTGAATGTGTTATGTAGTGATGAAGCATTTCAAACTATAATACAATATAGCAGTCAAATACTGAGGACGATTTAATGGGCTTTGGCCCTCCCGTCAAAACTCTGTGGCCACGTGCTATTGGTAGATATCCTTATTTTTTTCTCGTGGTGGCCGCTGTCGTCGTCGTCGTCGTCGTGCTTGGTGGTGGTGGTGGTGGTGGTGGCGGCGAATGCGGCGGCGGT
>NC_068985.1:104423881-104424772 GCF_001194135.2 Octopus bimaculoides
AGCGGCGGCGACTGCATTCTTATTTTGTTCGAGTTTCCTTCTGATCGGAGTAGACCTGCAAACAAAAGCTCTCCAACCGCTGCCAGCATGTTGTGATTCCAGACGCAATGTTTCAAAAGCAACGTATTACAATGGATCGCTATTTATTCTAAAAGCAATCGGGGTGCATTTCGAGGAAGACCTTGCTGCTACTTTCAACATATCGGAAGACCACATAGACGGCCGATTCGCGAAGAGGCATCAGAACCAACCATGAAGTACCTATCTGTATGAACAAGTAGCTAAATTTCTGCAGACATACCCGACTGTTAATAAAAAAACATTAAGTGTCTCATTTACAAATAGACGGGATGTTCCTGGTTGGAGCATGTTTGCTGATATGTCTAGTGGTGGACACGAGCTATACAACAACAACAACAACAACAACCGCAGTGATATCTCTTTGCTGGCTGTACAGTTTTCTCATTACGTCTCTCTTTGCTCTCCTGTTCGTTGCTGTAATTGTTGTTGTGGTAGTTGTCGCTGCTGCTGCTGTTGTTGTTGTTGTTGTTGTTGTTGTTGTTGTTGTTTGTTACAGTTATTTATCCTGACGTCAGATCTGTGTGAGTAAAGCTAGGATCAGACATTTTCCAGCCATAACCAGCTCGTCTTCGTTATCATTCTTAACGTTTCCGTATCTATATACTATTCACTTGAGGAGGCGCAATGGCCCAGTGGTTAGGGCAGCGGACTCGCGGTCATAGGGTCGCGGTTTCGATCCCCAGACCGGGCGTTGTGAGTGTTTATTGAGCGAAAACACCTAAAAGCTCCACGAGGCTCCAGCAGGGGATGGTGGCGAACCCTGCTGCACTCTTTCACCACAACTTTCTCTCACTCTTACTTCCTGCTTCT
>NC_068985.1:104425354-104427312 GCF_001194135.2 Octopus bimaculoides
TCTCAAAAGCGGGGCAAAATGAGTAATGACTAATTGCAATAATTCATATTTTATGGCTGAATGGTGTGTGTATATATGAAAAAGAGAGCCACCCCAGCAGATCGTGAAAAATCAATAGAGAATATTCTATGTGGCGCTTTAAATCAAGTCGTGTGTCGTTAATTTCATTTCATGTGCTATCTTTGTACGACTCTCTTTCATTTACTCTTTTACTTTTTTACTTGTTTTAGTCATTTGACTGCGGCCATGCTGGAGCACCGCCTTTATAGTCGAGCAAATCGACCCCAAAGCTTATTCTTTGTAAGCCTAGTACTTATTCTATCGGTGTCTTTTATCGAACCGCTAAGTTACGCGACGTAAACACATCAACATCGGTTGACAAGCGATGCTGGGGGGACAAAAAGACACACAAACACACACATACATATATATATATACATATATACGACAGGCTTCTTCCAGTTTCCGTCTACCAAATCCACTCACAAGGCTTTGGTCGGCCCGAGGCTATAGTAGAAGACACTTGCCCAAGGTACCACGCAGTGGGAATGAACCCGAAACCATGTGGTTCGTAAGCGAACTACTTACCACACAGCCACTCCTGCGCTTATTTGTAAAAAAAAAATTTTTTTTTTTTTTAAAGTAAGAAATGCAGTAAATATTATTCATTGTGCACTTCCTATAATATTAAACGACGAAGTATGTTTTGAGAGAAATTTGTCTGCTATTTCTTGAGATACCCTTGTTGACTCTGTTACTATTGTTTTTGTTGTTGCTTTGTTTTGTTCGTTTAATGCCAGATCAGTCAGGACTAAGCACATCCATGAGGAAATCCGTGATCAAACTTGTCTTTGTTTAAGGATTAATATTATCTGGATCACCCACATACGCCCTTCACAATTTTTAAGACACTGCAGGGTATGATATGAGGGATATTTAGCTGTTATTTCTATTAGGTTGAGCATCTATGTAGAGCCCCTGCTATTTCGGTCGCTGCCCAGCTATTGCTACTGGTGGCGTTCTTGTTAGAAGAAAGACGACCGTCTATTTCTATGGCGATATCAATGGCGGCGACAGTTTTATTGGGAGTCGATATAAAAGAGGAAGTCATAAAAAAAATGAACAAATAAAAAATAGAAAATAAAAAAGAATAATTAAATAAAATGTCATTAAATTCTGATTATAAATGTTTGAATAATTCAAAGTTGATCAGGGTATGCTAATCGTAATAAGAACGGAGAAATAAATGAATTATAAACGAAAATACATAGAAATGAGAGTGAAAGAGAAAGCGAGGTTAAAGTTAAACGATTAAGAATGACTAGGTAAGGAATAAACAGACATCGAGAAGGGAATGAAAACGTAGAGATGGGAGAGCTGAGATAGAAAGAGAGAGAGAGAGAGAGATTGAGAGAGGTGGGTTGTGATTAAATGATAAAGAAAGAAATGGGTGTTATTCCGCTTCTTGGGAGGGTGTCACCGTGACGGAAAATCAATCTACTTCAAGAAGGAGTTAATGTTAAAAGATGTTAAGATATGATGGTAATCGCGGAAGCGTGTGTATATATATATATATGTATATATATATATATTCATGTATACACAAACACAGCTACAAGCATTCAGATACAAATATACAAACATACATACAATGTTTATGTGTGTGTGTATCTATCTATCTATCTATCTATCTACCTATCTATCATTCTATCTGTGTGTGTATGTGTGTGTGGATATATATATATATATATATATATATTCGCCATGATAGATCACTGACCACTACACACTTTTTTTTTCTCTCCTTGTTTCTTTCTGTGTTCATTTTTGTGGAAGAGCGTAGGCTCGAAACGTTAAAGACTTTTTCAATTCCCGAGCGTTATACTAACACATCTGTTTGTTTTCTACACCACCTATCTTCGTCTGTCGTTTTTTTTTGTTGTGAATTCTCCATATAT
>NC_068985.1:104428399-104428915 GCF_001194135.2 Octopus bimaculoides
GTGTGTGTGTGTGTGTGTGTGTGTGTGTGTGTGCATGCATATGTATATGTATATACATACATATATATATATACATTTCAATACGGAGCAAATAATTCACGAGAGATTGTATTAGCCCAGTGTAGTTTTGGCAATTTAAATAAGAGTTCTCACTGTTATTTCCAGCAGGTAGACATACATAGTATGCCCTTTGATTGATTTTAATCCTTCAGCTACACACACACACATATAGCAAAAGTACCTAATTCAACTGAGTTTTAATTATATATATATATATATATATATATATATATCACCTTGACAAGACATCGGGCGTCGTTTCGGCACCGCTACTCACAGCACGCCGTCCATTCCGCTCTGGATCGTGCCTTCCTCTCCACGAAGTTCCAAACGCTTGTCATGCTTCATCAACCCATCGTTTATATTCTTTTAATCTTTTATTCTTTTACTTGTTTCAGTCGCTGGATCTATTTTAAAATGGGGGCGCCAGTATTTTCTTAACGAAACACTAACGAA
>NC_068985.1:104429414-104431143 GCF_001194135.2 Octopus bimaculoides
ATGCATATATATGTACATCTATGTACATACCTTCATCTACATGTACATATAGATACATAACTGGGTACATGACGTGGCAAAAGAACATGGACAAAATGATAAACAAGGTACAACAAACAAGCAAGCCGCATAGAAACATCTCCTTCATCAGCTGCCACCATTAAAACACCGGCGTTTCGAAGAATTAAGGCAGTACGCATCGTTGAAATGGTTCTTCCCACGAACACAAATTAAATTTTTTCGTGGAGGGTAGTGGCGGACGGAAAACAAGACAGGAAAACGAAACGGTGAATAAACAAACAAAAAGGCTGTACAGCCAGACGTTTCTAATCAGATTACCAGAATGTAGTCTATACATAAATGCGAGAATAAAATTCTTCATCTTCATAGGGCATTCGAATTAAAGCAACAGATCTTCATCTGAGTGAGAAACAAGAGCATGCAGTATAACCGAAAGGAAGAAGAGAAAGGAGAGAAAATATGGCTTAGACAAATGGTTTAGAAGCCCAATATGTTAAGGGCAAATAAATATACCATCAGGGTTACAAGAGCGTAGATGAAAGAGTGGGCTATAAAAGGTCAAGGGAATACTACAAATTATTAACGGGTGGGTGCAATTAGAAGGGTGGGGTTAGGGTGCTTAAAAGAAGAAGTTATCAAGAAACTCTAACGAAAATACTAAACATAGTTATCAAAGGTGAAACCTGTGTCAATGGAGTAAACTTAAGTAAAAGTAAAGAATTATCGGAGCTCCTTCAGAAACGCACCTCCAAGAAAATCAAATGCAACTAAAAAATGTTTGAGAATAGACGAGTCTTTCTAATTTTTTGCATGCATCATTTATTTTGTGTATGTTTTCCATTTTCATGCCTTTTTTTTTTTTTCAGTTGCATTCCATTTTCTTGGAGAGATACGATTTGCTCGACTAAAGGCGCTGCTCCAGCATGGCCACAGTCAAATGACTGAAACAAGTTAAAGAGTAAAAGATATATATATATATATATATATATATATATATATATATGAGTGGAAGCTGGGTGAATGTGGCGAAGATGACGCAAGTAATTGGTCCTACTCCTCCCCTGAAATTGCTGGCATTTTGCCATAATTTGAAACTATTATTAAGGTAGTGAACTGGCAGGATCGTTAGCACGCCGGACGAAATGCTTGACAGCATTTCTTCCGGACGAAATGCTTAAAGGTATTTCTTCCGTCTTTATGTTCTGAGTTCCATTTTCGCCGAGCTCGACTTTGCTTTTCATCCTGTTGGGGGTCGATGAAATAAGTGCCAGTCAAGCCCTGGGGTCGGTGTAACCGACTAGTCCCCTCCCACTAATTTTCAGGTTTTGTGCCTAAAGTACAAAGGATTATTATTATCATTATTATTTCAAAAATGCATGCGCTGGGAGATTAGAGAACAACCGTTGAGCGAGGGTTCATATCGGTTGTCGTCAGAGTAACCTGGGATCTGTGAGTTTCCTTGATTGACCTGCGTTGAAGCTTCTCTGCATCAGTCACGTGTTCACATATTTGGTATACAACGCAGGAGTGGCTGTGTGGTAAGTAGCTTGCTTACTAACAACATGGTTCGGGGTTCATTCCCACTGCGTGGCACATTGGGCAAGTGTCTTCTACTATAGCCTCGGGCCGACCAAAGCCTTGTGAGTGGACTTGGTAGACGGAAACTGAAAGAAGCCCGTCGTATATATGTATATATATATATATATAT
>NC_068985.1:104432305-104432810 GCF_001194135.2 Octopus bimaculoides
GAGGAAGAGGAGAAGAAGAAGGAGGAGGAGGAGGAGGAGGAGAAGAAGAAGAAGAAGAAGAAGAAGAAGAAGAAGAAGAAGAAGACGACGACGACGACGAAGAAGAAGAACAGCAACGGCAACAACAACAACAACAACAACAAGAAACGCATAACAGAAAAGTGAGGAACTGGAGCACACTTCATCGTACTTAGATGATTTATTCATACACATACACATAAACAGGTGCACACACATATATACAAACACATGCACCGTGAACCATGTCATGGATGGGAGGGGAGGGGATGACGGCCGGAACACGTGACAATTACACACAGAATTAACAGAGAAAAAATACATTAAAAAAAACTGTAACTGCAACGAATGTTAGGGTACCCAGTCACCGAGTGAGCCTGCTTTCGTATGGTCACTAGAACTGCTGGAAACAGCAGCCATAGATACACACACACACTATATATATATATATATATATATATATATATATATATATATATATATATAT
>NC_068985.1:104435513-104437368 GCF_001194135.2 Octopus bimaculoides
CGGGAAAAAACAACAACAGACGAAGACAGGTGGTGTAAACAGGAAATGGATGTATTAGTTTAACGCTTGGGAATAGAGAAAGTCTTTGACGTTTCGAGCCTACGCTCTTCAACTGAAAGGAACACAGAAAGAAATAAGGAGAAACAAGGAGAAAAAAATATAAATGTAGTGGTCAGTGATCTATCATATATATATATATATATATTCACACATTCATACACATATAGACATTCGTACCTACACACACTCCCAAACACAGAGACAGACAGACAGACAAACAGACAGATAGCTAGATAGATAGAAATATGGAGTCGCTTATGCATGTGTATGCGTGTATTCGTAAGTGTGTGAGTGTGTGTGCGCGCTCGGTGCAAGTGATTTAACGTTAGTTCCATATTAATGTATATGTACACCACCAGGAGTCGGCTGTGGGCGGTGAATGAGTGACAATGAGTGTGCCAGCGTTTTGGGTAAAATCGCAAATGAAATATGTCCAGCAACCGCGATCAGGTTGATGACGATGAAGACGATGATGATGATGATGATGATGATGATGATAATCTGGCTGCTGGTTATGATGATGATCATGATCATTATGATGACTGTGTTGCTGATGATGAAGGTAACGGTGGCGGTGGTGGTGGCAGTGGTGGTGGTGGTGGTGCTGCTGCTGCTGCTGCTGGCGGTGATGTTGATGATCGCGCTTCGACGATGTTGACAATGATAATGCTTAAAGGTGAGGATGATGATGGTGAGAATGATGTTGATGATGAGGATGATGATGATGATGATGAGGAGGAGGAGGAGGAGGAGGATGGTAATAGTGCTAGTAGTGGTGGTAGTCGTGGTGGTAGTCGTGGTGGCGATGATGATAACGATGACGACTACGATGCTGATGATGCAGATGACGATGATGATGATAATGATGATGATGATGATGATGATGATGATGACTATGGTGGCGGTGGTGATGGTGACGGTGATAATGACAGCGATAGTGGTGGTGGTGGTGGTGGTGATGATGATAATGATGACGACGACAATAATGTTGATTTAGATGACGATGATGATGATGACGATGACGACGACGACGATGATGATGATGATGAAGACGGCAACAATTATAATTGTTGTTGATATTAATGTTAATGTTATTATCAAATCGATGCCGGTTTGCCCGGACCCTTTTTTTTTTTTTTTTCGCCTTATTTCATTTTATTTCATTTTTATATATATATTTTTTTTTCTTTCGCTATGGCCGCCCCTACATAATAAACGGTTACTCGCTAATGAGAAGCTAACGGGTACCGACAGAAAAAAAAACGACCCTTTCTTAAAGCCAGCCGGTGCAGTCAAGCATGTCAAAGAAAAAAAAAACAACTACAGCAAATCAAGCGTGCACCATTTATTTTGCGGAACGAATCCACCTTTCTTTACCCCCACAATTCTTGTCATCGTTATAGACTTGTCTTTTGTTGTATGTTGTTGTTGTTGCTGTTGTTTGTTGTTGCTATTTTTTTGTCCTTGCTTATTATAGTGTTTTGTTTTTGTTCTCTTTTACTTCTTGCATATTTATGTTTTTGTTTGTTTTTGTTTTTGTCCCTTTATACCAGTTCATTCCAGCTTAATTAATTCACGCTTCGACACTATTTCTAGTTTTAATCTCTCTCCCTCTCTGTCCTTCCCTCCCTTCATTTCTCTCTCTCTCTCTCTCCCTCTCTGTCACTGTGTCTCTCTCTCTGTGTCTATCTCTCTCTGTCTCTCTCCCTCTCTGTGTATATATATATATATATATATATATATGTATGTATATATATATATATATATACAAATATATATATATATATATATATAT
>NC_068985.1:104439291-104440486 GCF_001194135.2 Octopus bimaculoides
GTGGAACTTTAGGTGTTTTCGCTCAATAAACACTCACAACGCCCGGTCTGGGAATCGAAACCGCGACCCTATGACCGCGAGTCCGCTGCCCTAACCACTGGGCCATTGCACCTCCTAGACAGACAGACAGACAGATAGATAGATAGATAGATAGATAGATAGATAGATAGATAGATAGATAGATAGATAGATAGATAGATATTAAAGAGTGAAAGGTGGAGATGGATGGATAACATAACTAGGAGCAGCACTAACCAGTATTTTCTTTTTTTTACAACTATTTCATGCTTTATACATTTTAGTAGGCTGAATCTAGTTGATAATTTTCGACCCTTGTACTTATCCGCTTACTGATTTATCGATCCCGAAGTCGACCCCCGACAGAATTTTATTTCAGAATATCGAGAGTCGTAAAAATATAAAAGAAAAACCAGGAGAAAGGTATTCCGGTGCTGTTTTACTTTCACCAGAAGACATCTGTTATCAAAAACTCCTTATAAATATATTCAATTGTATTTAAAAGTTTTCTTTCTTCTTCTTTGGTCCTGCTGAAATGTACCCACATATACATAAACAGTCCAACATATACATGTATATTATACATATAAGACAAAGCATAAATAAAATATTTAAAAAATACAAATAAAACCCCCTAAACTATTCAATGTTCTCATGAATACCAAATCTAGTGGCACACAGCATGGGACTTTTTGACCGCAAACTAATGAATAGTTTTCTTTTGTTCACATTTGCTCTGAATAAGTCAGTCACCAATGCTGGTAGCCAAATATTCAATTGTGTTTCCATATGAGCCCATCTTTAATTGGTTCTAAATTAAGAACAGATTCGTTTATTCTTATCATTAACCATTTCTTTGCGCACCTAATGCTTTCGGAAAAGGCATGAATACCTCACCAAAAACTTAACTCTCGCCCTCTTCCTTTTCTCCTTTTCTCTAACTACGAAGCAATATACCTAAGAAACTTTATTCCCCCCAACGCTGCGGAGAGCACTATGTCATTTCTATGATTCTCTTTACTCTTTTACTCTTTTACTTGTTTCAGTCATTTGACTGTGGCCATGCTGAAGCATCGCCTTTTAGTCGAGCTAATCGACCCCAGGACTTATTCTTTGTAAGCCTAGTACTTATTCTATCGGCCTCTTTAGCCGAACCGTTAAGTTACGGGGACGTAAA
>NC_068985.1:104440582-104442299 GCF_001194135.2 Octopus bimaculoides
GGGGGGGGGGGGGGCAAACACAGACACACAAACATACACACACACATACATATATAAATATAAATATATAAATATATAAATCCACTCACAAGGCTTTGGGCGGCCCGAGGCTATAGTAGAAGACACTTGCCCAAGGTGCCACGCAGTGGGACTGAACCCGGAACCATGTGGTTGGTAAGCAAGCTACTTACCACGCAGCCACTCCTACGCCTATGCAAGCTACTTACCACACAGCCACTCCTACGCCTGTGTAAAATATTCCAACAGTATTGCCTAAATAATGCTAGCATCAACTTTAAAATTCACCATTGGTTTGATCCCTGTGCCATCCGTACTCTGCAAAAATCATTCTCGTGTCACATCACAACACTAAGACAGAACTATTTCACTTCAACTGGCCGTACCCTCCTTAATATCTTGCCAAGACAGAAGAAAAAGATCTCATAACATACAAAGGGTTCCTGGACAAATATGTCCAACAATTTCCAGGTAAACCACCTACGCCCAGATATATCTCTGCAAACAATAACTCTTTACACCAATGCACTATGGTACCTAAAGAATGACTATAATATGAAACATCAATAAATGGTGGTGCTATTAAGTTAGCTATGACCTTGGCCAATTTTAGCCGAAACTTTTCTGACGTTTTCTAAGAATTCATAAATAATGTGATAACGTGGAGAAGGAAGATTGGCGGAAAAACTAAAGCATTAGATAAGAGATAGTATCGTGTTTAGTTATGATTCTATACGTTTTCCTTCTCAGCCTGTTGAAGCAGAGCTTTCATCAAAGGCTTCCCACTTGCAACTACCATATTTTTTTCAAGTAGAATATCTTGGACTACATTACGCATTGTATTCTTCATTAAAACACACACAGAAACTATTATTTGAAAGAGATTTTACAGATATTTCTAGCAAATCGAGTGACCACCTAAAAGCTACATCATTAACCAGAACAAGCAGCTAAAAATTCATTCTTATTCTACATAACTTTTATTTCGTACTGTTACATGGCCATGTCTATAGATATA
The DNA here is from genome assembly GCF_001194135.2 of Octopus bimaculoides. NCBI lineage: Eukaryota > Metazoa > Mollusca > Cephalopoda > Octopoda > Octopodidae > Octopus > Octopus bimaculoides. The sequence goes on from NC_068985.1 coordinate 104,441,619, forward strand.
TCACTGTTATCCTATTTATATTTCGGGATCTTAGAAACAGACATCAGTTATCTTACTACATTTATTATATATAAAGCATTTCCTCATCGTCTCACATGCTCCTTCTTACAATACGTTATCTCAGTGGTTATTACCCATATCCATTATCTATATTGCTGTCTGTGTGATTGATATGGTGTCCTTCTGTGACTGCCAATCTATCCCATAATTCTAAGCCAATCCATATTCAATGTTTAAATGAAATACTGCAGCCAATTAAAAGAAAGGATTCGTTGGTAACTATTCCAACACCTGCGTCAATGAGAATTGAATGCGCTAATCATGCCAATGCATAACAGCGATCCTTCTCTCTCTGTTCCTCTCTCTCTCTCTCTCTCTCTCTCTCTCTCTCTCTCTCTCTCTCTCTCTCTCTCTCTCTCTCTCTCTCTCTCTCTCTCTTTCTCTCTCCCTCGCTCTCTCTCCCTCGCTCTCTCTCTTACTCTCTCACATTCCCTCTCTCACTCTTGCTTTCTTTCTCTCACTGTATCTCTCTATTTATCTATTTATCTATCTATCTCTCTCTTTCACATGCCCATACATATGCAGATACAATGGCACTACACACACGCACACACGCACACACCCACATATATATTTGTAGATTCGTATATACATATATATACATATATACATATATATATA
>NC_068985.1:104444887-104446162 GCF_001194135.2 Octopus bimaculoides
CTGTTCGAATTATTAAACTTAAAGAGGTACCCAAAAGTCCTGATCAAATTCCAAAAATAAAATATAGTGTACCAATATCTTTGTATATATATATATATATATCTTTGTATATATATATCTATATATATATATATATTCTTTTATTTCTTTCAGTTATTTGACTGCACCCATGCTGGAGCACCGCCTTTAGTCGGACAAATCGACCCACAGGACTTATTCTTTGTAAGCCTAGTATTAATTCTATAGGTCTCTTATGGACTTGCTATTTTAAAAACACCTTAAATTTCAATGGGAGGCGAAGATTCGTCCTAGCAGCGACGAGTGAGAGCACCAGATACATCTCACCTTTTTCGAGCCTTTTCAATGGCACGTATTTGCAACCAGCCTCACACTCGGATAAAAATATATATTGGCGACATAGGCAGTATTTATACCGAAAGGTAATATTTATACCCACTTGAACGTGGATGTTCTGTTAGAACAAACTATACTGCGGAGGATATCGTGAGAGAAACTCTCATGTTGGCTTTTGGCGCAAAATGCACTTTTGGTTATATCGCTAACGGAGAGATAAATCCCCGCCATTTCCAGAGCCGAGACCATCAGATCACGTGATTTCGGCCTTCCTTTTTAAATATATATCGCTGCTATGTCTAGCGGTCGAGCATCCATTATTAATGTGACCAAGGACGGTCTGACAATGTGTATAGACCGACGGATGGACATACAGATAGACTGATAGACAAACAGACACTCAGATAGATAGATAGATAGATAGATAGATAGATAGATAGATAGATAGATAAATAGATAGATTTTTGTTCATATTTTTCTCTTCCAAAAACATTCGTCAGCACAGAAAAGTAATATTCAGCCTCCTCCTCTTTTCCCTCATTCTCTTTTTCATGCTTCCTCTCTGCTTCTTCCTCTTTCCCTTCCTCTTCTTCCTCACTCTCTGCTTCAGCATCATTCCCATCGTCATCGCTGTCGTCTTCACAACGTTATTACTAATAAACTAGTGTTTACGCACCATATGCGCGCACACATACGCCCGTACAAGAGGCATGCGCACACAGGCACAAACACACAAGCACACACGCAAACACACACACACGCACACACACACACACACACACACACACACATGATTTACCCGCACATACATATAAAACTGCCTGAGGCACTAACCATTATTAGAAACCGCATAATAGACATTGACAAGCTGTAGTACATAGAAAGTACTTGACCATTTCAAAATGGCAGTAGCATAACTTT
>NC_068985.1:104451753-104452425 GCF_001194135.2 Octopus bimaculoides
TTACGTATCTATGTTATGAAAAATAGGTAAAGAACACTGAGATGAAAGTTTAATCTATGACGTTGTATGTATCACTTTCTCTTTCTCTCCCTCTCCCTCTTTAACTCTTACTCTCTATATTTTTATGTTGAGCGCGTGTGTAAGAATGACGTTCCAGGTAGAAGGGATGAAATATAAAAGTTGCTTGAAACAACAGCCAAATCTCCCTTAAATCACACAAAGTAAACGGAATTTTAAAAATCTAATTACTGCACTGGAAAGTTCACATCGAGAAAATTCCATTGATGTAAAAAAATTTACGAAAAAGTGGAAAATGTGAATTTCTATAAACATTCAAAAAGGCTTCACACAAACACACAACTTCAGATTTATATATTAAGATATATATATTTTGTTAGTCTTGTTTACACGCAAAACCTTCACAACACACACTCACACACATACACACACACACACTTCTCTGTTTTGTCTTGGACTCTCCATAATGTTTTTCTTAATGTAAACCCTTGTGGCTAATATATATATATATATATATATATACACACACACATATATATATATACATATATATACGACTGGCTTCTTCCAGTTTCCGTCTACCAAATCCTCTCACAAGACTTTGGAGGCTATAGTACAAGACACTTGCCCAAGGTATTCACGCAGAGATACTGA
>NC_068985.1:104457964-104459612 GCF_001194135.2 Octopus bimaculoides
TATATATATATATATATATATATATATATTCACATATATATGCATGCATTTAACCTCTTGTCAGGTTGAAAATGTAAACACAGAAAGATGCTCACATATATTTACATATATACAAAAATGTATATATTCATAAACATACATATACATGTTGAAATCTGTCGCGGCACATAAGGCCCGTTTATCATCAGTATATCAGATAGGGAGTTGGTGTTGAAATATTTATTAAACCCAGGATAGGTGGGGCTCTGGGCTCTGGAAGGTAATTCACCTTAGAGATAACTACATCAATGTAAAGCCTACAACTTCCTGGTCACCGCAGCCGTCTTAGCTCGCTGATCCACAGTAGTCAGACCTCCAGGTCTAAATAGCGGGATCGGTGTGCATGGGATGACTTTTGATTTAAAACTACTCAGCGTAGGCAAGAAGAAAAGTCCTACGATGATAGAAAAGGGATAAAAACGACAGGTAAGGGACGGTACTGGTAATCGCAGCCTCAACTCTGCATACAGGTACCGATCTTCCTCGTGGTTTTCGAAGACGATCTGCAGGCAATTTATTAAACGTAAGTAGACGATTCTGACAGAAGCTGAGAGATGTGATATAACAACCCAAGTATTGTTTTGGAAGCTAATTTGTAAACATGGCCAAATCAAGTTCATTTACGTATGCATATACACATATGTAGACACACTCACGCATGCATTTCCCTTCAGACAGGAAGATGTATGAGAGAACGAAAAGGGGAATGAAGAATTTTGTTTTAAAATTTTTTTAAAAATATGGTTTGATGCTTGGAGAAGAGTGATAAAGTCATTTCGATATTTCGGACATTGCCATTCTTTGGAATATCGGTGGAGCGTGTAAAGAGGAGGGTGGGAGAACTCGAGGATCCTACACGAAAATGAACCAAAAGTAAAGAACAACAAAAATACAACAAAAAAAGGAAAACTCCAAACAAAATTACTGACAAATTGCTTAAATGATATACGTGTAGACAACACAAACACGCACATACACACATACATATATATATAGAAATGTATATATCTGAGTGTGTGTGTGTGTGTGTGTATGTATGTGTACTTATATGTATCAATCTATGTATGTTTATCTCTCTCTCTCTCTCTCTCTCTCTCTCTTTCTCTCTCTCTCTCTCTCCTCGTATATATATGTATAATGTAATATATAAATTATGTGATGGACAGGTAAACAGATAGATAAATAGATAGATGGATAGATATCTTTTAAATTCGTTCATGGTAATATTGAAGGTATGTAAATAAAGCTCATATTTCATTATACCAGCTACCGTGTAATGATACTAACTAGTAAGTCAGTTTTTCGGGGTTGCATTATGGTTATACCGATATAATGCAGGATAAATATAATAATAATTCCAGGATGGAATTTGTAAATATTAAGTGGTGATACTCCGGCGGTCGTTTTACGGGTACAGTAACCCACACAAATAAAGGATATTCTTATCCAAATTTTAGACACTGCCTCCTTCATCGGGTAGAATGTATTACATTAAAAATATTTTAATAATTTGCATACACCAGTTTTATGGCTGAGTATATGTTGTATTATCATTCTAATAAAACCTACCTGAATTCTCTTTTTAAATATAATATAATATAATATATAT
>NC_068985.1:104460026-104461279 GCF_001194135.2 Octopus bimaculoides
ATATATATATATATATATATATATATAACCATAAATTAATCTGATTCATCTTCAACAACTTAAGAATTAATTAATTAGAGTTACAAGAGCTTATTGCAAAGAAATAAGACGGGAATTATGGATGCAGAATGAACCAACAAATATTTAAGATGCATATAATTATACATGTGTGTATGTGAGTTTCTGTGTGCGCATGCGTATGAATATGTGTGTGTGTGCGCGCACACACACACACACCACTGTATATACAATGCTTTTACTTTCCATCATATTTCTTTCAGAAAGACATTCGTTGTCGTTCTAATTATATGTTGATTAGTTATAGATAACTCTCAATGCAAGACCTACTTTCTTTCAATCGCTGGTTTATCAAAGGTTCATTTCGACCGCTAGGGAAGGGACTTCGAAGCTTATGATGGTGATACGGAGCAATTCATTTCTATTCTGATTCACTGCAAACACCATTGACTTAAGTAATCCAAGGTTTAAATACGATGACTTTAGAAGTTTTAAGAGAAAGTTCGACTAAAAAAGGTTTCCGAAATGTTATTTTAAAAGTTTACTATTGCGTGTCTCTTCTATGTATATAGAATATATATTTCCATACAGGTATGTATACGCGCGCGTGTGTGTGTGTGTGTATGTGTGTGTGTGTGTGTGTGTGTGTGTGTGTGTGTGTGTGTGTGTGTGTGTGTGTGTGTGTGTGTGTGTGTGTGTGTGTGTGTGTGTGTGTGTGTGTGTGCATGTATTTATGTATATATGTAAATATATACATATGTGCATATAGATGTGTATGTGTCTGTGTGTGTATGTATACAAACATCCATATATACATATATTCAAATACAAATATACATGCATATCTTTTACGTATATATGTACAGGTGTGTGTGTGTGTGTGTGTGTGTGTGTGTGTGTGTGTGTGTGTGTGTGTGTGTGTGTGTGTGTGTGTGTGTGTGTGTGCAGGCGCACGTCTTTGAGTTTGTGTTGATCACTCACCGTCGCTTGACAACCATAGTTGGTTTATTTACGTCCCTGCAAATAGCGGTTCGACAAAACAGACAGATGGACATTTAAGTGGACATTTAATAAATCGATGTTAATTAATATCTGATTTTTTACCCTATGTTTTAATTTTATTTATATATATATATATATTGTTGTGTCTGGGAAGAGTCATTCTGTTTTAATGTCTAATTAATTAACACACTCACCGATTCGATTTCCAGTCATTTAGTTATTTAATTTGATTT
>NC_068985.1:104461938-104465432 GCF_001194135.2 Octopus bimaculoides
GGGGAGAGAGGGAGGGAGCAAGAGAGAGCTCACATGCAAGAAGTACTCAATAACGAAGTAGAGTCCAATTATTCATATTATCTTCTATCACTCCTTAGATAATTTGTAGAAAGGTACAGTCAAATTGAATCGACTGCAGTTTTTTAATTAGTAATTATTTTATCGATCACTAAAGAGTAAAATACAAAGCTAGCATAGACAAGATTTGAACTCAGGATGTTAAGGGTTGTAACAAAACACTGGAACGTATGGGAGCGTTTTTTGCGATTTTTGTATCGATCCCTTCCTGACAGGTTTGATATAATAACTGTGAAATGTGACATCAATCTACGTTTTAAATGCAATTTGACCTTTATTTCACCGAGGTGACAATAAAGTGCGGATTATTTGACTGTAATATTCGATTTATGTGGCAATAACGTTTATTTTATTGTAACACAAGCGTGAAAAGAGGGGAATAAAGCGAAAATAATAATAATGATAATAATAACAACAACAACAACAATAACAACCTCAACAACAAGCGTATTAAAACGTAAAAGAAGGTTTTTTATAGCCTTGCGGTACAATAATGCTTTGTCCGCATAACAATAATGTTTATCTTGCGTGACAAAAATACTTGTCATGTGTCACCTAAATGTTTGCCTTATGTGCTAATAATATCTATCATGTATATGAAATTCACTTCATTCGTGTGTCAATTGCTGTTTACCTTATATGGTTGTCAAGGAAAGGAAAAGGTGTTTAATTTACAGGCGAGAAAATTACGACAGTCAACGATTTCTCCATGCTTCTATCTTTTCTTTATTTGCGACATGTACAACTTCGGTCATCACGAATATAGAATAGCGGGTTGTGGAAGTGGTGGAGATAGGTTTGTTGTCCTGCTTGTAAAGTTGATAGATTTTGAGCTAGATGTGTTGATGGACGTTAGAAAAAGTTTACAAGGGGCATATTACATGCACGTCCGTAACAGTGTGTGTGTTGTATTTAGTTGTACTACTTCAACGTAGGTTAATTGTAGGCTAAACATTTATTGTACTAATACGGTTCAGTGCTTCACAAAGATTAGTTTCATCCTATGTACGTGCATTTTCAGCTTCTTCAAAGCAAATGCTGAGATGTGTAGTATGTACACCAGCTTCTACATAGGATGTGCTTCACTGAGATTTATCTACAGACAAGTTAGCTGTACCCGTAAGTCTTTGTATCACCCTGTGTTCCTGATATCCACATTGGTTATTACGTGACTAACGTTTTTAGTGGAGAATACACCACTAGCATTGCCCAAACGACCTTAACATTAGATTCAGAATTCATCCATGGTTATGACCACGTGCCATAGGCTCCCAACACAATTCAGGCTCGCAACACATGAACTCACTGCAACACAGTTTCTTTTTCTCAACAGGTTCTGTTTGATTTAACATTATCCCAAATCAAATAAAAGAAGAAAGACATCCCATCCCAACGAAACCTGGACAAATTTCTTCAAGGGATACCAGATAAGCCACCCATACTTGGATACATTTCAGTCAAAAACCACTCGTTGCTTGAATGGGCCATGATACCACAAAATTTGATTTTAAAATGACTTAACAGATTCCTTTAGGTGGTGCTATTAAGTTAGACATGACCTGGGCCAGTCTTTGGCCGAAACATATCTAAGTTACCAAAGTTATCTTTTTGACTTTATAAACTTTATTGCACATGACCAGCTGCACCAGATTCATTTAGAAAAAGCATATTTTCTTTAACGTGATTCTTTTATTCTTTTATTCTTTTATTTGTTTCAGTCATTTGACTGCGGCCATGCTGGAGCACCGCCTTTAGTCGAGCAAATCGACTCCAGGACTTCTACTTTGTAAGCCTAGTACTTATTCTATCGGTCCATTTTGCCGAACCGCTAAGTTACGGGGACATAAACACACCAGCATTGGTTGTCAAGCAATGCAAGAAGCCCGTCGTATATATGTATATATATGTGCGTGTGTATATGTTTGTGTGTCTGTGTTTGTCCCCCTAGCATTGCTTGACAACCAATGCTGGTGTGTTTATGTCCCCGTAACTTAGCGGTTCGGCAAAAGAGATCGATAGAATAAGTACTAGGCTTACAAAGTAGAAGTCCTGGGGTCGATTTGCTCGGCTAAAGGCGGTGCTCCAGCATGGCCACAGTCAAATGACTGAAACAAGTAAAAGAGTATACCTGCATTTCATTTAAATATTTAAGCAAATTTCATATCTACTTAATTTAAGGCGAAGATCTAGCAGAATCGTTACTGTGCCGGGGAAAATACTTAGCAGCATTTCGTCCGATTTCAGGTTCTGAGTTCAAACTCCGCCGAGGTCGACTTTGCTTTTTATCCTTTCGGAGTCGATAAAATGAGTACCAGTTGAGCACTGGAGTCGATCTAATCGATTTACCCACCCACCCGAAATTGCTGGCCTTTTACCAAAATTTGAAATCAATATTTGCTTCATTTAGAGTGTGTTGGCTTGTGAGACGGAAATTTATAGTGTGTTGACCCTTGATACAGAAAAATCAATCATCCAGAAAGATTTTCTCACCAAAAGTTCCTGGGAGCTGATGCTGTACTTGTGTATTTATATTTTTATTGCTTACAGGGGGCTAAACATAGAGAGGACAAACAAGGATAGACAAAGGGATTAAGTCGATTACATCGACCCCAGTGCGTAACTGGTACTTATTTAATCGACCCCGAAAGGATGAAAGGTAATGTCGACCTCAACGGAATTTGAACTCAGAACGTAACAGCAGCCGAAATACCGCTAAGCATTTCGCCCAACGTGCTAACGATTCTGCCAGATCACACCGCCCTTGTATATCAGCTTGAGTTTTTGGTTGATTTTTTTTTTCTTTTTTTTCTTAGTCGATAAATTTCTTTCGTAGTTTTTGCGGAGTTGACAAAATCTTATAATTTGTGGACTTGCTAAATTGATTGGATTACAAACCTAAAAGAGAATTAATTGAATAAATAAATGAACTACTAAATGCAAAATTTAAGAAAGAAACCTGTAATGAAGAAGTTAAGAGAATTTACGTATTTTCGTGTGTGTATATATATTCTTACGAATGTTTGCTTGTAAAATAACGTCACATATCGGCCCAGGCACGTATCTATGTAAATGCATGTGTGCGTTTGTATATATGTATACACACACACACACACACACACACACACACACACACACACACACACACACACATATATATATATATGTATGCTTATATACATATTTATGCATATGTATATGCATATGTATATGCACACACATATATGTGTGTATATGTGTGTGCATACATACATGTATATACATATACATACATGCATAAATATATATATATATGTGTGTGTGTGTATATGTGTGTATATATGTATTTATATATATATGTGTATATATATATGTGTGTGTGTGTGTGTGTATTTTTATGTGCATATATATATATATATATATATATATATATATATATA
>NC_068985.1:104465459-104467137 GCF_001194135.2 Octopus bimaculoides
ACACACACACACACACACACACACACACACACACACACACACACACACACACACACACACACACACACACACAACATAAGCATTCAAGAAAGTTCATGAATTATTTGTTTCGCTGTCATTTCTTCCAATTACGTTGCAGTGATTCTTCCAAACGCTCAACTGTAATAAAGTAACTACAGCTCAGTTTAAATTAAAATAGGCTCCTTTTTTCTAAAGAGCAAATTGCTAAACATTGCTATTGTTTAATCTTGTGTTAAATAAACAATTAACTCTGCCAAGTAACGGAGGTCGTCTATTTGGAAGAGAACGCATTGACAATATACTCGTGTAATAGGAAGCATAGTGACGTGCAGAAAACCAAAAGGAACGAGAAAGAGATATGCATATGTATATATTTATATTTGGTGGCACTCCGTCGGTTACGACGACGAAAGTTTCAGTTGATCCGATCAACGTAACAGCCTGCTCGTGAAATTAACGTGCAAGTGGCTGAGCACTCCACAGACATATGTACCCTTAACGTAGTTCTCGTGGAGATTCAGCGTGATACAGAGTGTGACAAGGCTGGCCCTTCGAAATACAGGTACAACAGAAACAGGAAGAAAGAGTGAGAGAAAGGTGTAGTAAAAGAGTACAGCAGGGTTCGCCACAACCCTCTGGCAGAGCCTCGTGGAGCTTTTAGGTGTCTTTGCTCAATAAACACTCACAACACCCGGCCTGTGAATCGAAACCGCGATTCTACGACCGCGAGTCCGCTGCTGTAACCACTGGGCCATTGCGCCTCCAAATATGTATATTTATATACATGGGGCATTCATATATTCTCTTATTCTTTTAATCTTTTACTTGTTTCAGTGATTTGACTGCAGCCATGTTGGAGCAACGCCTCGAAGGGTTTTAGTCGAACCAATCGACGCCAGGACTTATTTCTTAAGCCTAGTACTTATTCTATCAGTTTCTTTTGTCAAACTGCTATGTTACGGAAATGTAAAACACACCAACACCAGTTCTCAATAATAAAAATGATAGTAATAATAATAATAATAATAATAATAGTGCCTGGTTCTTTTCACAAATGCGATCAGACAGATAAACACTACCCGTCCATCTCAGTGAAAAATGATAACTAGCCTTTATATTTGAAGTACAAACCCTGTCAAAATAACCTTTGACCATCATCCGTTATGAGATGAATAAATTACTTTGAAATTTGCTCTCGGCTAGGTTTCATTCATTTGACTGTACCGCTCCTCAAGATCGCAATACATCCTTGAGCCTCGTTATAAAAAGTTCGATCGATAGGCGACTCAAAGACATTTTAATCCACGTTTTCCTTCCCTCCATACCAATCGTGCAGTCAGTTCCAGTGTCGCCATATTAAGTATACTGAGAACTGATATGCTTGTTACGTGCACAGTACACAAAGTGTTATCTTTTAGAAAAAGGTGCTGAGGTGATGGAAGCAAACTGGATCAAGCAGCAGATCTCCCAAAGGGAATAGATGAGAAAGAAGAAGGTTGTAACGGAACGAAGAGTGATGGAGTAGCGTCTAGATTCTAAAGTCAATATTGTAAGGTCGATTGCATACAAAGCAAGGTGTAAACCTTCCAGTGTTATCTAAATGTAATTTCTGACGAACATCGAGTGATTAAATGACTACACAATGTGATCTATAGCT
>NC_068985.1:104468827-104470007 GCF_001194135.2 Octopus bimaculoides
TATATATATATATATATATATATGCAGAAAGAGTGAGAGAGTGAGATACATACATACATATGTAAGCACACACACACACATACACACACACACACATCGATATATGTGTGTATATGTATATATATATATTTGTGTGTGTGTGTGTGTGTGCGGTTGTCCCCACTCTTTCGCTTGACAACCGATACTGGTGTGTTTACGTTAATGAAGACGGATTATCTCCCCTGAATCAGAGCGAAAAAACCGAAGAGGCCTAATAAGCAAACGCGGAGATCCAATTTTCCAGTAAGTAGCGCTTGAAGTGGGTACATTTAGAAAACACTTCTTTATGCCTGTTTAATGCGCCAGGTTTCTTATAGTCCTTAAGAATTTTGGCTCTCTCCTCGATGCAGATCTTGCAACGGTCACTTCCATTCGGGTCCGGATGATCAATTAATTTCCACCTGATATCACTCGGGATCACTTGATTTTTGAGGTGCCATACATGGCAGGCTAGGGACGTGTCAAACCATCTCTCTGGGACTCTGAATGATGACTGGTAGTTAAGAAAACGTCGCTTGAACGAAGTACTCGCAGAATCAATATATTTACACCCATGGGATTTGACCCTACTTGCACTCCTGGTAACATATGGTGCGGAGGCTGGTCATCTCATCGGTGTCGAAGACAAATATTTGGTCATCTTCTGAGGTGGCGGAACTGGAAACGGCGGATACCTCCTCCAAGTCGCTGGTCCTAGATGGGTCATTATTTCTAGGTGCAGCGTTTGTACTGGTGGTGACATACATTGCGGGCCTGGTCACTCTATCTGATTTGTTCATTATCTGTGGCGGTGGTACATGAGTCTTTGATGACGCTCTCTGTGATGCTGGTCCCTGACTGGTTATTATCTCTGGGCGTGGCAATTGTATTGGCGTCAGAACTGGTTACTCTGCTAATAATAATAAATAATGTTGGTTTGTTTTTGCCCATGTAACTTAGCGGCTCGGCAAAAGAGAATGAGTACATTATACTACGTTTTTATGTTAAGACGTATTCCACAAGTTCTGAGCGTTTCTTCACGTCTGCAGCGTTGATATTTTAAATTTTGTATTTATATATAGTCTGACGAGCTGTGGGTGCGAAACCTTTGATAACTCTGTGTCCAAGATATAAAATTGTTGTTGTAATATATATATATATA
>NC_068985.1:104470555-104471869 GCF_001194135.2 Octopus bimaculoides
AGAGAGAGAGAGAGAGAGAGAGAGAGAGAGAGAGAGAGAGAGAGAGAGAGAAAGAGAGAGAGAAGGAGACAGACAGACAGACAGACAAACAGACAGACAGACAGACAGACAGATAGACAGACAGATGTGTATATAAAGATGGATGCATACATATTTATATACCTATATATATTTAATGTATATATAATACAAACACACCCATACATGTGTGTGCGTGTTTGTATATATGTATATAAAAATGCCTGGATAGATCATAAATTGATAGACAAGAGTTTATAGATATAAATATAGATATAACTACACATATATATTTCTGTATAGGTGATCGTATTATTGAGAAACAACAAAACTTTTACTGCTGGTGAGACACCATTCATTTAACAAGGTGCAGTTTATTGATAATATTGGATTGATCGGCCTTACGTTCTAAGGTCATATTCCACCGAGGTCGACTTTGCCTTTCATCCTTTCGTGGTCGATAAATTAAGTACCAGCTGCGTACTGGGGTCGATCTAATCGACTGGCTCCTTCCCCCAAAATTTTGGGCTTTGTGCTTAGAGTAGAAAAGAATATTGGATTGATCGGGGGTTCATGTGTCACCTTTAACGTCTTATTCATCCAGCGTAGAATTTAAACAATAGACTCCCCTCATGTATGCCTATATCAGGTAATTGATGTATTTGTATAACGTGAGTTTATTGCTTAGCATTTTATCTGGTTCAAAAAATCGTTAACAGCGAAAGTGCACATCTCCGAGGATTCAATGCTGTGTATAGATATATATTGTGTATAAATACATAAAACAATGAAGTTGATTCTCGGTTCACATTTTGTATTAATTGCAATGGTGTAAGAATAAAAAAAATCAAGTGCTATTGTCAATGTAAAATAGTTTAAGTTATAAACAAAGCTGATGGTACGTGAGTCGCTCTTCAGAGTTTCCTGTTCGTGCACGGACATACATACATACATACATATATACATAATGTATATATATATATATATATATATATATATATGCGAGTAAAAATAAATACAAAAAAAGGGGTTTTGTATGATTGTGTATAGAGGAATATATTATTTTGTTTAAAAGAGTTCCAACACTGTCTGTTTTTTATGTTTTACTTATATTCCTGCAAAACCAATGTGGGATATAGAATATGGAATATACAATATATGATATAATATACAATATATAATATAAAATAAAAATGGATGGTACAATGAAATAAAGTATTGAATGTTTTATTGAATATATGGAATATGTCTTATTGAATAGATGAAATATTGACTGTTCAATATAAAGGATTAAAT
>NC_068985.1:104473039-104473783 GCF_001194135.2 Octopus bimaculoides
GTGTGTGTGTGTGTGTGCGTTTGTCCCCCTCACCATTGCTTGACAACCGATGCTGGTGTGTTTACGTCCCCGTAACTTAGTGGTTCGGCAAAATGGACCGATAGAATAAGTAATAAGCTTACAAAGTATAAGTCCTGGGGTCGATTTGTTCGACTAAAGACGGTGATCCAGCATGACCGCAGTCAAATGACTGAAACAAGTAAAAGAATATATATGTATGTGTGTGTATGTATGTATGTATGTATGTATGTATGTATGTATGTATGTGTGTGTGTGTATCACCTTAATGTATGCACAATGTGTGTGTGTGTGTGTATGGCGTTAACGGTAATTATGTTATGTCGGTGGGGATTGTAGAAGCGCTGAAGGTGTTGGCCGTGGTGTTGTAGAAGAAAATCATGAAAAAAAAATAAGAGAGAGAACAGACAAAGAAGGTATGTAGAAAGTTGATTGTGCAGGATAAGCGTGGATTGTGTCACAGACACGAATAGGGAGAGGGAGAGGAGTAGTGTGAGAGACAGATAGTGAAGGGGAGGGCCCAATGTCGGGCGGATTACTGGCACGCTTTTAATCATCTGTTTTCGTGACTGTCAGCCTCTGTTTACTTGCTGAGAGCATGGATTGTGGGGGTCGAGAATAGACTCAGATGGAGCCCGTGACGGTGGTGATAGTGGTTGGTGGTGGTGGTGGTGGTGGTGGTGGTGGTGGTGGTGAGTCTATAAAGGGACTGGATTAGTAGAGATA
>NC_068985.1:104474277-104476912 GCF_001194135.2 Octopus bimaculoides
TGTATATTGTCGTCGTCAACGTGGGTGACTGTGGAGATAAAAGCGGTCATGATGGTGTTAGCTGTCATGGTGGAGAGGTCGATGGTTAATGTGACATTGTCGTCATCGCTGTGATGTTTCGAAAATGCCACGAGTAAAAATAAAATTTTTAATGATTTAGTTTAGTCTCGTGAACAAACTGCGACCCGCGGGACTTTCTGAACGAAAAGCCTAGTGAAAAATTACTTTGAATTTTGTTAATAGTACGGCTCGTCTGATGATGAGTTATGTGTCAAGGGGCCTGCTTCTCGAGAAAGGTTGTCTATGTCTGGTTTAGTTCTTTAATATGATACAAGGTCCTTAAGGAGGCGAGCTGAAAGAATCATCAACACGCAGGGCAAAATACTTTGCGCCATTTCGTCCGTTTTTACATTCTGATTTCAAATTTCGTCAAGGTCGACTTCGCCTTTTATGCTTTCGGGGGTCGATAAGATAAGTGCTAGTTGAGCACTGAGGTCGATATAATCGACTAACCGCCACCCTCGAACTTACTGACTTTGTGCCAAAATGATGTGTGGTCTTTTATATAGCTGTGGTCTCCTGAGCTATAGGCATTTGACAATACATTTACTCTTCGTGCAGTGTGCCATCTTAAGGCATGGACACACCATGTGATTTCACGGGGGTCTTCAGTATGCAGACTGTGGTTTGTTGTCAATAAATATCTATTTTCATGCATACAAGTCGATTTTTTTCCAGACCAAAATTTACAGCAAAAAAAATGGTAAGTCGACTTGGCACCAAGGCAATTTTAGAAGACTAAAAATTCCATGTGAAACGCAGCAGGACTTAGAAAGATAGAGACGATACACTACACACTATGTTGACTTGTATTCCAGAAAATACAATAAATACTGTCGGCCCAATGCAGTGATTTGTCCGGGAGCCTATTATGCTGCTAACGCAGCCCTGGCTTCTTGGACATATTGTTTCGATATTATTTATTTAAATGTTTTGTACCTAAGAGTTGTATTGGAAACAGAACTGCTGACTGGATTGTGTATTATAGTTTTATCGTGTTTCGTTTATTCTATCGACTTCAATGGTTCGGCTCCACAGAGCATGGAAAACCATACCAGAATAACTATCTGGACTAATGCATTGGGTTGTCCGGAAAGTTCATGCCGATTTTTAAAGGAAAGAAAAAGGTCAATAAATACTTTCCATTACATTTTTAATCAACCAAATATGAACCATTTTGTTGCACAATGCGTCTCCATCTTTCCTTTAACTTGAAAATACCCTCTTCCCAGAATTGAGGTGGTTTCATGGCAAATAAGTCGAAAGGTAAGCTACTATAGATCAGCACGAACTTTCCGGACAACCCAATACATGTAATTCACAAAGGTCTCCACGGAATATTATTTCTTATAAATGCTCTTTTCTTATCATTAAACAATTTGTAAATGGATTGTATTACAAACAGAATATTTCAGTTGCGTGTCTTATCTTTCTCGAATAAATAAATAAATAAATAAATAAATAAATAAATAAATAAATAAATAAATACATTCCCCTAAATGATCCTGATGCGATTTAAACTAATGACAGTTAAGTAGTGGTCCATATATTGTTGAGTATCTATGTAAATTCTATTATATTGGCTATTTACCTTTTGGTACGAATTTTTACTGGGAGGAATGTCTCAGAATTTAAAGGGAAGAATTATAAACTGGTGATACATCTTCACCTCGTATTCCTGGTAAATAAGCATATAAGGTCTTACTTTGGTTTCAGTTCTTATTTGAAGCATATTTTGCTTTGTTGAACCTGCAAGCAATCATAAAGGAAACGGAAAACTATAAACATCACATCTTCCCATTAAAACCACTCATTTAAAATCTGAATGGCTTTGTGCCTAAAGACTTTGACTTAGGTCTGTCATAAGCCCTAGAAATCACATGGCCGGAGCTTGAGCCGTTTTCCATGGCGTATGACTCAGATTACAACACACCTCCCTGGACAGGACGTCGATCCATCACAAAATGAACTTCCCCGCTATTGCTGGCGCATATTTATAGCTGACTGGACTGGGGCAACGGGAAATAAAGTACTTAGCCCGGTCCGTGAACTGAAACCTTGGTCTTACGATTGTGGGTGGAACACTCTAACCACTAGACTATACGCCCTCACAGATGTGTATCCAGCACAATAAAAATGGATATTTCCATATTCTAAGGCGGCGAGCAAGTAGAATCATTAGCACGCCGGGCAAAATGCTTAGCGGTATTTCACCCGTCAATCAGATGTTCTGTCTGATAATCATGTTACCAATATCGAAAAAATCTGAACTTCGAAAGTAGAATGACGGAACTCGTAACCGCATCACTGACGATCTCCCAAAAAAAGCACTGAAACTGTCTCTCTTTTTTTTTTTTTTTTTCCAGCTGATACTAGCTTTCGGTTGCAACTACTGCCAGAAAATAGATTCTTCCGATTTAGGCACAAGGTCACCATTTTTTTTCTTTGTTTTTTTTTTTTTAAGGGGATTAGTCGCTGCCATACTTTTCTGAAAGCAGATGATGAAGGTGTTGGTTATGGCAGTTGTTTGAGTAACGCAGGTTACCGTCATTATTATACAGTAGTAGTAGTAGTA
>NC_068985.1:104477297-104478233 GCF_001194135.2 Octopus bimaculoides
GGTGGTGGTGGTGGTGGCGGTGGTGGTGCTGGTAGTAATGGACTGTGGAGATTCGGTAGTGATAGTGGAAAGAAAAAAAGGATCGCAATAATTAAAATGGAGATATTGGTCATAGTACTTAGCTCATAGTTCAGATGGCGTTCTGTGCAGCAGTATTAGTACTGATGGCGGTAGCAGCAGCAGCAGTAGTAGTAGTAGTAGTAGTAGTAGTAGGTGGCGATAGTAGTAGTAGTAGGTGGCGATAGTAGTGGTCGTGGTGATGGTGATGGTGGCGTTGTGTACATTCTACTAATGCACTAGTTTATACTAATATAGTGGTACTTTAAGGGACTTAAAAATGGCAGAAGCGTTTAATTTTGATCGTGACTATGGAAGCGTAAAATTACAACGATGATAAATGTTGTGGTTGTTGTTTAACACCCAAATTCAAGATTGATTGAGAGAAAACCAATGACCGAAACCACTCCAGCTGTGGTCATCCCATCTTCTGTTCAGATAATTCTCTTCGGTCACGGAGGGGTTTTGCGAAGGTCGTAGGCACAAACCTTACTCGATACCAAACTATAAATAAATAAATAGGCGCAGGAGTGGCTGTGTGGTAAGTAGCTTGCTTACCAACCACATGGTTCTGGGTTCAGTCTCTACTCGATACCAAACTATAAATGAATAAATTAGGCGCAGGAGTGGCTGTGTAGTAAGTAGCTTGCTTACCAACCACATGGTTCCGGGTTCAGTCCCACTGCGTGGCATCTTGGGCAAGTGTCTTCTACTATAGCCTCGGGCCGACCAAAGCCTTGTGAGTGGATTTGGTAGACGGAAACTGAAAGAAGCCCGTCGTATATATGTATATTTATATATATGTGTGTGTGTTTGTGTGTTTGTGTCTGTGTTTGTCCCCCTAGCATTGCTTGACAACCGATGCTGGTGTGTTTACGT
>NC_068985.1:104479713-104480643 GCF_001194135.2 Octopus bimaculoides
ATATATATATATATATATATATATATATATATATATATATACATGTATATGTATATGCATGTATATGTATATGTATGTGTGTGTGTGTGTGTGTGTGTGTGTGTGTGTGATATACACGGCATGCACAGACGTTTCGTTATATGTTACACGTCTGTGTGTATGTGAGCGCCTATAGATAGACAGACAGGCTGACAGAAAGACTGACAGACACAAGCAAGCAGACTGACAGACAGACAGACAGTCAGGCAGACAGACAGATAGATAGATAGATAGATAGATAGATAAGAAAACACACGCACACACGTTCTCAGTTCAAACAATCGATGCAGTTAATCTCAAGATAAATGCAAGTCAGTCGAATTCCCTGCAATTCATCATAAATATCGTCTTGGTTATCTCTCGGTGCCTGGCACCATGCAGACAATAGCCTTAATCCGACCAACGAAAATCAAGGATTAATATTGCTAAGTAGCTTATGTCTAAATGAATACACTGGACCAATGAACCAAGAATTAGTGGCGAGGGTTTCAGCACTGTTTCGCGAGAGCTTCTTCTATTGCTTTACCGTTATGGTTTAATTGCCTGTCTATCGGTCTCTTTCTCTTACTCTCTGTCTCAGCCAATGTCACTTCCCAGCTAACATATACATACATACATACACACACAAGTGCACACAAACGCATGTCTGTGTGTGTGTGTATATATATATATATATAACGTGTGTACATGTGTGTTCTTATCTATTTATCTATCTCTCTATTTATCTGTCTATTTTTCTGTGGATCTGTCTGCCTGCCTGCCTGTCTATACGCACACACCTTTTATTTTTCATTTTTATATATATATGTTTGTGTGTGGGTATATATGTGTTTGTGTGTGTGCATATATATATATGTATATGTATACATATATATATATATATATATACAT
>NC_068985.1:104481137-104482646 GCF_001194135.2 Octopus bimaculoides
TGTGTGTGTGTGTGTGTGTGTGTGTATCTATGTCTCTTATCATTTAAATCCTTCCTCTGAAGAAGGAACTGGTTCCTAACAAAGATACAAAGCTCCGTCTTTGGAATGTAGTTAACGAAAACAACGTCACATCTTAAGCCTGAGAAAAGTCTTGCATAGCTTTACTGTTCCGCTTACAGATAATATTTGTAATGTGCGAATCAGTTGTCTCTCTTTCTCTCTGTTTCTCTCTTTTCTCTCTTTTCTCTCCCTCTCTCTCTCTCTCTTTCTCTTTCCTTCACTCTAACTCATCAATGCTACTATCATCATTATCATCTCTAGTACTTCTATCTTTATCACCACCTCCACCGTCACCACCACCACCACTACCACCTCCACCTACACTCCCATATCGACAACTACCTCCATCACCACAACCACCATCACAACCATCAACATCCCTGCTACTACCACCACCACCACCACCACCATCTCAACCACCTACAATAAACTACTACTACTGCTGTTACGAATATTACTACTACTACAATCACTACCACCACCACCACCACCACTTCTACCACCACACCCTCCTCTACCACCAATACCACTAACACTGCTCTTATTACTGTTTCTACATTTAACACAACCCCTACACTTACTAACAAAATTACCAACGCTACCACCACTATCACAGCAGACAGCGCAACCACCGCCACTACTATAGAAGCCAGTACAATCACCGCCACTACCACGTATGCTCCTATCATACGATTTGGAAATTGGTGCCTCGGGTTCCTCAAGACTTGCAGCTTGAATCACGTTGTTTTTAATAAGACTCTTTTAGCAAAATAACAATGATTAGTAAGAGATTTGATGTCATATGACTTTGCGACTAATTGCTTCAGTCCCCTAAAGGGGGCAATGCGAGATACTTTGATGGTAAGGGCCCAATTGTCTGAAAATGAATAAATGAATAAATAAAATAACTGATTAACTAACTAATAATGAATAAATAAATAAAACACAGAAATAAAATATATAAAATAAATAAAGAGAATCAGTTTCTTTTAACTTTGCCAGTTCATCAGTTTATGCATGTATATGGCATATGTACGTACATGTATGTATGCGTGTGTAGGCGTACGTGCGCGCGCGCGCGCGTATGCATGAAAGGAGTCGATAGCGCGTAGGATAAAATACCTTGCCGTATGTCTTTCGGTTCTCTGAGCTCTGAGTTCAAATTCTGCTGAGGTAAGTTTTACTTTCTCTCTTTTGACGGTCGATAAAGTTCCACTTAATACAGCAACAGATCCCTTTTTCTTTCTGAGTTTCTGTTCCCATCCCTGATGCTTAAAATACACACACACACACACACACACACACACACATATGCATATATAATTAAGGATAAAATCAATTAATGATCTTATCAGTGGCCAGTACTCTTAATCATAATACCGGCTGCTATTTCTAGCAATTACCATATATATAATATATCTAATATATCTAATATATATATATATATAT
>NC_068985.1:104482760-104486000 GCF_001194135.2 Octopus bimaculoides
TATATGTGTGTATATATATGCGTGGCGTTCAATCATACGCATCCTCTTCTAAGTAAGTTTATCTTAATAACTCTGATGCGCACTCTATACGTTTTCACACTTTCGTTTTTCTCTCTTTCTCTTTCTTATTCTTTTACCTCATCTTCTCCCGCTATTCTATCCTATTACTCTGTCACTCTCTCTCTCTCTCTCTCTCTCCCTCACTCTTCCTACCTTGCTCACGTGGCTCACACGTGACCATCGGCCATCTTTCTTCTCGTAACTTGTGTTTCTTTCATTCTCCCTGTTGTAGCTGGAATAAGGAAGACGTGTTCTTGTCTGTCTCCTGTCCAAGCTTGATTTACGCGTTCGCATAAAATAGCATATAGGTTGTAAAATGGCATATATGTCAATCGATACAGGGTAGTGAAACGACACATTGGCTAATAAACTATACTTATATAGGCTACAATACATAGGTTGGCGAGGCAATAGACAGGCTAGTGAAATGATACATGGGCTATTCCAGCCATACAGTCTAGTCAAACGACACATGAGCTAGTGGTGAATTAAATGAAGATGAAAATAAAATGAAGCTGGAATGATATTAATTAGAGAGGAAACGCTAGACAAGTAGAGATATGTAGTTTGCCAAGAGCTCGACAAAATACGGTGAGATCCATCATTTCAAAGCTGAGAATCAAGCTGCTTATCAGCAAGCTATTGCTCCTTTGATAGTAGTAGTAGTAGTAGTAGTAGTAGTAGTAGTAGTAGTAGTAGTAGTAATAATAATAATAATAATAATAATAATGATATCACCAATAATAATAGTAATAATGATGATGATGATGATGATGATAATAATAATAATAATAATAATAATAATAATAATAATAATAATAATAATAATAATGATAATAATAATAATAATAATAATAATAGTAATAGTAATAATAATAATAATAATAATAATGATGATGATGTTGATGATAATGATGATAATAATAATAGTAATAGTAATGAAATAATTATAATAATAATGATGATGATGATGATGATGATGATATAATAATAATAATAATAATAATAATAATAATAATAATAATAATAATAATAATAATACAATCTATAATTTTGTTTTCTCTACGCATTAAATATGTGCCGTCTGAATGTTTTCGTTCCACCAACTTTGAATCCATACGCCTTATCCCCAATCCCACGACCGAAAAGCGTGAGTAAAAACAAAACACAAGAGAAGATAATCTATTGACAAGATAATATGATAGATAATAACACAGAAGCTAAAGGAAGTTTCCAAACGATAACAATAAAACCTAACGCTTCTTCAGAGATGCTTTTACCAACCCCTTCCAGTCTGGAGGGAGAGAATGTTTCTGCTTTGTGAAACGACTTTGATTGCAATTTGGTTTAGACAACCAATTCGTTGAGTGATTAGAACATGACACACAATGCCTCACGGTATTTGTCCTGATTCTTTGCGTTCAAATCTCACCGAAAATAAAATTTTGCCTTTCATATTTTCGGTTACTCTTTTACTCTTTTACTTGTTTCAGTCATTTGACTGCGGCCATGCTGGGGCACCGCCTTTAGTCGAGCAAATCGACCCCAGGACTTATTCTTTGTAAGCCTAGTACTTATTCTATCGGTCTCTTTTTGCCGAACCTCTAAGTTACGGGGAGGTAAACACACCAGCAACGGTTGTCAAGCGAAGTTGGGGGGGGGAATACAGACACACAAACATATACACACACATACATATATACATATATACGACGGGCTTCTTTCAGTTTCCGTCTACCAAATCCACTCACAAGGCTTTGGTCGGCTCGAACCTATAGTAGAAGACACTTGCCCAAGGTGCCACGCAGTGGGACTGAACCCGGAACCATGTGGTTAGTAAGCAAGCTACTTACCACAAAAATAACATCAATCCAAGGCGGTCGATTGGCTGAAGTGTAAGAACACTGGACAAGATGCCTTTCAGTATTTGCTCGAGCTTTCAGCGTTCTGAGTTCAAAACTCGCCAAGGCCAACTTTAGTAGCAGATTTCAACCATCGTCCGGTTAACACTATCACCTGGCAACTTCATTGCCTTTAGTGAAGTCTGCTATGTTGCAAGTATTCGGGTCTGGTTTCTGGTTTGAGGATATCTTCCTTACTTCCTCTCGCTAGCATCAGGCTTAGAGGCCCTGTACCAGGTCATGAGTGTTATCTTCCCTCTGATTAAAAAATAAAAGAAATTGTATCACTGTGCCACTGTCCAGAAAGTAGGCGTAATTTTACACGGTTGTCTTATTTATAGTTTTATCTATAAATATAATTTTGCGCCTAAGTTGAATGTTCTAAGTTCAAACCCCGCTTAGGTTGACTTTGCATTTCATCTTTTTGGGTTCGATAAAATGGATATCATCTGAGCACTGGGATTAATGTAGACGACTGGTCCTCCCCACGCCATCCCAAATTCCAAGGCTTGTACTCATTGTAGAAAAAAAATTCTACGTTTCTATTTCAAATATTTCTGAAGTCAATATACAGGGAGTCCACAAAGTCTGGGTACATGGAGTAAATAAAATCATAACATAAACAATTAAATGTAAGAAGTAATAATTTCTTATAGTATGTGTACCCAGACTTTGTGGGCACCCTGTATATTATCCTGGTCAATTCTGCCTTTCACGACACATCAAATAAAATACCAGTGAAATACTGAGGTCAATGAATCCGACTATATACTTCCTCTTTTGTTAGAAGTAGATTCATCATGTGAGCCTGGATGATTGCTTTGCTATAAAATTATTGCCATACTTTATTAAGATCTGTAAGATAAAAGAAGTTGATTCAGGTTGTTAATTGCTGTTGGAAACATTGAAAAGTGAGCGGTATACTATAAGCATATTGTATAATATCTTATATAATATATCCCTATCGTTCGTACCATTTTCCCTAGAACGAAATCAGCAATACCATAATTAATAATCTATATATCTATCTATATATATATATATATATATATATATTGTTGTTGTTGGCACTCCGTCGCTTACGACGTCGAGGGTTCCAGTTGATCCGATCAACAGAACAGCCTGCTCGTGAAATTAACGTGCAAGTGACTGAGCACTCCACAGACACGTGTGCTCTTAACGTAGTTCTCGGGGATATTGAGCGTGACACAGTGTGACAAGGCTGACCCTTTGAATTACAGGCACAACAGAAACAGGAAGTAAGATGAGAGAAAGTTGT
>NC_068985.1:104487358-104488152 GCF_001194135.2 Octopus bimaculoides
ATATATATATATATATATATATAGTAGGCCCAACCGTAGCTTTTGTAATCGATTGCGAAATATCAGTTAATTTTCTTAGCGGCAGAATTATTTCAAAGGAACCCAGAGCTAAATCTGCCTTCTTCTTTCTCCCTAATTTCGCCAATATAAAGCTAAGCTTATTATTGGTGAAGTTAATTAGTTTGCTTCTGGTAGAATTTTTCCTTCAAGAGCTTCATTATGTTCAAGTTTACAATATACCGTTATCATTTTCTCCTTTTCTTCTCCTTTATCTACTTGTTATTTATTAGTTTGTAATTTTTCTGCGGTTTTTGCTTTGATTTCTATCATAATTTATCATAATCACTTAGCTCTATTATTTTAATATGGCTTACCACATCTTCCGCTCCACCCCCTTCTCCTTCACCTCCACCTCCTCCTCCTTCCATCCCTTACAGGTTCGATAAAGTAGAATACTACTCAAGTACTGGCGTCGATGTAGTCAACTAGCCCCACCACCACCACCACCATCACTAATACCTCAAAATTTCAGGCCTTGCACCTGTGGTAGAAATATTGTTAAAGAGCGTTGCATTGGTAGAATGGTTACAGCGGTATCCCTTTCCGTTTCCGATTCTTTACATTCTGAGTTCAAATCCAACCGAGGTCAACTTTGCTTTTCATCCTTTCGGGGCGGGGGTGAGGATAAAAATTATAATAAAGTGTCAAGACAAATACTGGGTTCGATGGAATTGACTAATCTCCTCCACACAAAATGTAAACGTATATGTATATATATATATATATATATATAT
>NC_068985.1:104488335-104489957 GCF_001194135.2 Octopus bimaculoides
CTAGTGCTATACTAGGTGCAATCAATGGGAGCGGGTAAAAGTGGAGGTTTTACCCAAAATTTGTGTAACAATTAGAAAATGGAGGATAATATGCTGAACCCAACTACTTGCAGACGGTGTATCCCGTTGAATTCATTAATTTAATTCATAGCAAAAGTGACAAAAGAAAGGAAGAAAAGAAAAAGAAAGAAAGAACCAAAGCACAGGTGTCCATGGCAGACTATGTTATTTTGCCAACATGGTTTACATATAGAAGTACATATCGCTGACCACAACATATTTTTTCTCTCCTTGTTTCTTTCTGTGTTCCTTTCTGTGGAAGAGCGTAGGCTCGAAACGTTAAAGACTCTCTCTATTCCCGGGCGTTATACTAATACATCCGTTTGTTGTTTACACCACCTGTCTTCGTCTGCTGTTTTTTCGTGAATTCTCCCTATATATATGTCTATGTCTATCTGTTCAAAATAGAGTAAAACTGAAATCTGAGGTAATTAAGTGATGGTCTATGTTGGATGCAATGGTAATAAAACTCAGGGATAGGAGGAAGGCGGTGGGCTGGCAGAATCGTTAGCAGGCCGGGTAAAGTGCTTCGCTGTATTTCGCCCATCTTTATGCTCTGGGTTCAAAATTCGTCGAAGTCGACTTTGCCTTTCATCCTTTCGGAGTTCGATAAAATAAATACCAGTTTAGGAGTGGGGTTGATGTAATCGACTCATCTCCTCCGAAATTGCTGGTCTTGTGCCAAAATTTGAAACCAATAAGACCTAAGATATGTTGTATGTTGAAGGTGCTTGGCCTAGTAGTTATTGCGTTGCACTCACGATCGTAAGTTTATGGTTTCGATTCTCGGGTGGTGCGATCCGTTCTTGAGCAAAACCTTTCTTTCCACGTTGCTTCCGACCACCCAGCTGAAAATGTGTTCTGCAAACAGTTGGGGAGTTAACCCTGCAATAGACTGGCGTACCATTCGCGAACATTTCTTTGCCACAAGAGTTCCCGACCCCAGTAATGAACTCATTTGCATACAGCCAATCAGAGCTCACCTTGACCGTGTCAAATTAACAAACACACTCTACAAAATAAACTCAAGACGGAGGACGGTGTTCTAAGTCGACCGATCACCAAGTTATGCCTGATTTTAGAAGGAGACAAGTAATTAGATAGATGTGCATCTATACTTATCGGATTTTGTTAGGGCCCCATATAGTAAAGATGTGGATTGGAAAAATGTGGGCAGAGGGTGATGTGCTAGCAACCCTCTCCCCTCACTGTTTTACAAAGTAAACAGCAGCACAAATAGCTAAACAGAGGCAGCCAAGACTGAAACAAGAACAAGAACAAGAATTCTTAAAAGAGAAAAGAAGTATGGTCATTCCTTATCCAAGTGACCTTATCTTATCGCCCATCACTTGTTATGAGCTCATAAATTAGTTTCATAGTTAAACGCTGATTGGTTGTATGCAAATGAATTCATAACTGGGGTCCGGAACTCTGGTGGGAAAAAAGATTTCGTGTGCGAGCGGTGATTATATATATTTATATTTCTACCTATGGTGCTCTATTTTTGCTGACATGGATGATGATGACGATGATGATGATGATGATGATGATGATGATGATGA
>NC_068985.1:104489967-104490278 GCF_001194135.2 Octopus bimaculoides
ATGATGATGATGATGGTGGTGGGATGGTAGGGACAAGTCAATCTTCATCTTACATGTTTAATAATATAAAAAATAAAACTTCCAAACCTAATTAAAAGGTAAAAGCACACACACACACACACACACACACACACACACTCAAAACGAATGAAGACAGCGATAAGGATGAAACACCTTGCTACTATTTACTTACCTGCAATTAATTCGAGCTTTTCATCCCAGTCTGTGACATTTTCTTTCGTTGTAGACTGTGAGAAGAACCATTCAACACAAGCTAAACAGACAAAAAGGAACGCAGTGTAAATAACGTA
>NC_068985.1:104490623-104496250 GCF_001194135.2 Octopus bimaculoides
AGAACGTTTAACTATTAAAATATGAAGAGAAGAAAATTTGAAAAATGATTGAATCTTAGAAACGTTTAACATCTGCACCAAAGTCGAAGATAATAAATGATTGTTTTGTCATTACACGGCACACACCCATTTTGTTTACCAATCTTTTTTTTTTAATTCATATTTTTTGTTATTTATTTATTTATTTATTTATCATTATCATTATAATCATTATTATTATTATTATTGTTGTTGTTGTTGTTATTATTATTATTATTATCATTATTATTATTATTATTATCGTTATTATTATTTGCTTGATTATTTCTCTCTCATGCTGCGCCTTTTTCTTCCGCCTCTCCTATCCTTTAACTTTCAAACAATCTCTACACGTTTCCAAATTAAGTTTAATATCTTATCTATAATATTTGCAGAAATTAGTTATTAAACTATACACAAGGTTTAGCTAAAACCCTTATAATTATTGGTTCATTCATTTATTTATTTATACATTTTTATTTACACTTTTATTTTTATATTTTATATTTTTAACCTTATCCACGTTATGTAACTTATTGATCATTTCATCCTGGTCTTTCCGTGTTTTTTTATTATTACTTTTTTTACATTCCTCACAGGAATATTGCAGCGAATCTTACACAATGGCTGCTGTTTCTGTTCATTCTTTGTCTTTCCTTCATTCTTCTTCTTCTTCTTCTTCTTCTTCTTCTTCTTCTTCTCTCTCTCTCTCTCTCTCCTTCTGTCCGTGTCTATCTCCTTTGTTTCTGTCTCTTTCCCTTTTCCTTTTCCTCAATCATACTCTAGCTTTGTGTTTTTTACTCTTTTACTTGTTTCAGTCATTTGACTGTGGCCATGCTGGAGCACCGCCTTTAATCGAGCAAATTGACCCCAGGACTTATTCTTTTGATGCCAAGTACTTATTCTATCGGTCTCTTTTTTGCCGAACCGCTAAGTTACGGGGACATAAACACACGAGCATCGGTTGTCAAGCGATGTTAGGGGGACAAACACAGACACACAAACATACATACATATATATATATATATACATATATACGACGGGCTTCTTTCAGTTACCGTCCACCAAATCCACTCACAAGGCTTTGGTCGGCCCGAGGCTATAGTAGAAGATACTTGCCCAATGTGCCACGCAGTGGGAATGAACCCGGAGCCATGTAGTTGGTAAGCAAGCTACTTACCACACAGCCACTCCTGCGCCCGTGTCTTTTACTTCACTGATTTGTCTATTTATTTAGCTAGTTGTCTTTCAATCTAATTCATCTATCTTTCTGTCTTTCTTTCTCTCCTTTTCTCTACTTCCCTATCTCCTTCACTCTTTCTTTACCTCTCACTTTCTCTCTCTGTCTTTGTCTCTCTATATATGTGTGTGTGTGTGTGTGTATGCTTTCTTATGGTTCAGCCCTAAGTCTGTGGCCATGCTGGGGCAACGCCAATGTAATCACTCTATGTGACTGGCTTTTGGTGAAGGCGGGAATTCGACAACATTGCTGCCCTCTTTTCAGTCTGCTGCCTTGATACTGGTTTATCTGAGACTTTGGATAGCAGGAGGTGAGGTTGTTTCTTTAAAAACATCCAACTCCTCTTCATGAAGATCCTTCAGTTGTTTTGGCAAAGAGTTAAATAGTTGTGGGTCCTTGAATCCCAAATTGTAGAAGGTCTTCCAGCGCATGCAATATGTGTGTGAGTGTGTGTGCGTGTTTTCTTATACTAACAGGAAGATAGAACTCAGACATAAGTATATATATTTAATTATTAATAAATGGTAACTCAAGGGCCGAGATACCTTGGCAGTTTTCGAAACCAAATCTCGAAATTTTCGGCCCTTGATTCACTGTCTAACTTCACGATCAAGAGTGAACTTAGTCGTGGCACTCAGCCGAGTGCCCTCAGACGAGGGTTCCAGTTGATCCGATCAACGGAACAGCCTGCTCGTGAGATTAACGTGCAAGTGGCTGAGCACTCCACAGACACGTGTACCCTTAACGTAGTTCTCGAAAAGTTTCAGCGTGACACAGAGTGTGAAAGGGTTGGCTCTTTGAAATACAGGTACAACAGAAACAGGAAGAAAGAGTGAAAGTGTACAGCATGGTTCGCCAGCCCCCACTGCCGGAGCTTTAGGTGATTTCACTCAATAAATACTCACAACGCCCGGTCTGGGAATCGAAACCACGATCCTACGACTGCGAGTCCACTGCCCTAACCACAAGGCCATTGCGTCTTCGCAGTGAACTTAGTATTAAATAACATACTCTGCAATGAATTTACTTCGCGGATGCCACTCATAAACCATGTTTATACTGGTTCATATTTAATAGTAAGCAACAATAACAGAAACTAGATTTACAAATGGATACTTTTACTTAAACTTTTTTTTTTTTTAATTAATTTTCTCATAAATCTAATTAAAACTTCGCAATTTATAGTAAGCATTCAGGAATTTTGTTCGAAGAGACAATAATTATTTGGAAGGTCATAACTAAAGATTTTTAAAAATTGTTTTGGTTTTGTTATACGTCAAAAAGAAAACTACTAAAAATCAGCTTAAATTCGAGTTCTAACAGAAGTCGCATTTATGTCGACGTAATAAGCAAAAACAAAATGAAAGTGTAATCTGTGCGGCGAGCGGTGTCACCATAATTTGATTTCTGGTCATACCAAAAATCATTCAGTCACGTGTTAGCAAAGAATAATCATGATACTACATCTAACGGATTGGTGACAGAAGGTGACATAGAGGCAAAAATTACAGGGTGAACTCTTACTTTTATTAGTCGCCTTGTTTTCCTTCCAGTTCTTCAATCTTTCATTCGTTTCCTTATTTCTGTTCTTTTGTTCGTTTGTGTACTTTTTATTGTCTTTTTTAAACCTATTCCCCCGTGTTTTCACAATCAGCAGTTAAGCCAGCTACTCCTTCATAACTCCTAGCTCATAAGAATTTCATCACTACTATCACAACTGCCATTAGCATCTTGTAACCATTTTAGCCACGCCGCTCCATCGCTACATTTGATCCCGAAAACAATGTGTTTACCTTTCCCCTCCCCCACCAATACCAATGGCACCATTGACACCAATATCCCTGAGCGTTATTCAAGTACAATGACACCACAAACATTAACTCCTCTCCCTCTCCCCCTCTCTCTCTCTCTCTCTCTCTCTCTCTCTCTCTCTCTCTCTCTCTCTCTCCAATACAAATGACATTACAACCATTCATATAATTGAAACCTTACTGCCAAAAGTACAGTACCCTAATGTCATTTACTCGTTACCGTACGTCACCATATTAATAGATAATGTGTGCGAGTTTTAAGCAGTCAATTGACCTACGCGAAATAGTAGTTCAAAGTTTTGTAAAAGTGAAGGATACATTCTTTAATGTCGTCTAAAGATAAACCACGGCAAGATACTAGATCTCTTTCAAATCAAATTCTACTGTATTTAAAGAAAAGAAAAGAGCGATAAGACGCAATGCTGGCTCAACAAAAGACGGTATGGTCACGACTGGAGTGTCTTTGATCAAGAGTAGGATACATTTTTTTTTAAATTTAAGTTCTAAGATAAACTATGCCTATCAGCAAGATACTAAATCTCTTTCAAATCACACTTTTAAGAATGCAAATGAGAGATTTTATGCAATTTTATGCACTGTTAACTGAATAACAGACGGAATGGTCAAGAATGGAGTGTCTTTGATCAAATACAGGATACATTCTTTTATTGTAAGTCTGAAATGAACTATACCTGTCAGCAAGATACTGAACCTCTTTCAAATCAAACTTTACAAGGCGCAATGTTAGATGAATAGAAGACGGTATGGTCACGTCTGGAGCGTCTTTAATCACATTTGATTTTAGTATATTCATATAGTGTATTTTATGAAATGTTTGGCGTGAATTGTTTAATATTGATTCCAGAACATTTATTTTTACTGTAGAATGGATACGTGGTGTTTGGTTTAAACTGCTGTTTAACCTCCGTCCAATTCTGTTTGGTGCCAGAAAGCAAAGGCAAATTAATTAATACCTAGCATTTTACTGAAATGACCTTAAACATACTTCCACTTCGGTGTGAACTCCTGCCCTTCTTTCCCACTTCCTTAACGTGACCTGCATAATTGGGAAAAAATACAGACGTTCGCACACACAAAAACACACACACATATATATGTGTATATGGGTGTGTGTATATACGCATACACACAGACCCAACACGCATTTTTCTATGCATATATATATATATAAATATATATATATATATATATATGTGTGTGTGTGTGTGTGTGTGTGTGTGTGTGTATACATATGCTATATACACATGTATATTATATTTATATACATATAAACATATATACGTATGAACACATAGGTATACATGTACATATATATACACACACACATGCACGCATACCCACATACACACACAAGCACACACATGCAGGCATACATACATATTTCTGCCTATTATGTAAGTTTTACATTTGAGTAATATATGCAGACATATATATACATATATGGACAGATACCTACATACATACATACATACATACATATACGCACATATACACATACATATATATATATATATACACACACACATATATATATACGCAGACATGCACACACCTACACACGCACACACATACCTATGCACATATGTAGAAAGACACATACGTACACACACTCTAGAAAGTATACGAACACATATATGCACACATACACACATAGAAAGAAAGAAAGAAAGAAAGAAAGAAAGAAAGAAAGAAAGAAAGAAACAAACAAACAAACAAACAAACAAACAAACAAAGAAAGAAACAAAGAAAAAAAGAAAGAAAGAAGGAAACATAAACTGAGCGAGCAAATGGTAAACAGAGAAAGAGAGAGTGGAGGAGGGTGACAAAGAAGGGACGAAGTCACGGCTGACGACACCTCCAAAGTGTGATCTTTTTTTCTGGAGGAACGTCTAATTTGATTTGCATCTAACGAATTGTCGTCGGGTGACGGACATCCGCATAGAACGGACGATGTTTCAGCGTCGCCATTTGTCCACAGGATTCTATTAACCTTTCCACTGACTACTGAAATATTAATGACAAAAGGTGTGCTTTAATTTTCAGCTCAAAAATTCTCCTCTCCACATCCCTTTGTATCTTCTTCGTTTCATACTTTCTATTTCTTCCATCCTTTTTATATTTTAGTGCTGTTTCTTATCTATATATGTATATCTGTACGTCTGTTTCTTCTTTACATCCATATTTTTTTCTTCACTATTTCCGTTTTCCCGACCACCACTTCTGCCACTCTTGGTTGTCTACTTCGCTTGTCACAGACATTTTTTTTTCTTCCTCGGCCCACAAATCCTCATCTTTAGCTCATATCTTTTCGTCTTTGGCTTAAGAAGAAACATTTCGTTAAAATTTTTCTCTGTTGTCCTAGAAGCAATCCCTTCTGAAACAGGTTCAGTTTAGAAGTTTGAAATTTAAATCAAAGAGTAAAGAAGTTGTACCAGAATATATCAGTTTGATATTTCTTGCACATAAGCGAGGGCGAGTTGCTTAGTGGTTAGGGATTACACTGTTTCTCTTTTTCACCAGGTACTTTGTGGGTATC
>NC_068985.1:104499161-104499963 GCF_001194135.2 Octopus bimaculoides
ATAGCCTCGGGTGAGTGGATTTGTTAGACGGAAACTGAAAGAAGCCCGTCGTATATATATATACATGTGTGTGTGTGTGTGTGTGTGTTCGGCAAAAGAGACTGATAGAATAAGTACTAGGCTTACAAAGAATAAGTCCTGAGATCGATTTGCTCGACTAAAGGCGGTGCTCCAGCATGGCTGCAGTCAAAAGTCTGAAACAAGTAAAAGAGTAAAAGAGATGCCTTTTACAAAATAATTTTACAGGATCAAGTATCGACCATGTCTTCAAGTCTACTACATTAGTGGTTTCAAATTTTGGCACAAGGCCAGTAATTTCGGGATGGAGGGACTAGTCGATTACATCGAACCCAGTCCTCAACTGGTATTTATCTTATCGTCCCCGAAAGAAAGAAAAGCATAGTCGACTGCTGCAGAATTTGAACTCAGAATGTAAAGACGGACGAAATGCCGTGAAGCATTTTGTCCGGCATGTTAGCGATTTTGCCAGCCCATCGTCTTAGTCTGACGCATTATTAGTATTTATTACACGAACCAATGACGAAACATTTACGTTATGGCCAATACTGCTAGAAATAGCAATCAAATCCTCCTCAAATCGAGCTCAACCATCTTCGTGTATACTATTCTTGAAAAAACTACTGGCCAGTCATGGCTTGAATGCCTTTAATAATAGATCAGTTGAGTCATGATTGACTTATAGTTAAATAACAAGTAGTGCATACTATATATACATGCATACATACATAGATATATATGTATATATATATATATATATATATATATATATATATATATATAT
>NC_068985.1:104500297-104501655 GCF_001194135.2 Octopus bimaculoides
AAGGAAAGAGAGAGTGTATGACGTTTCGGGCGTAGCCCTTCGTCGGAAAGATGGAAAGTTCGGAGAATGGAAGAACGGAGAAAGAGGAAAATGGTACCGATGCCCACGAGGTTACATTGTGGAAAGACCGGAAGAGGAGGTGGTGGGGGAAAAGTTCTTTCTTAGACAGGAGAGTGAAAAAGGGAGATGAATATCTGTGCGTGTGCGTGAGTCTGCGAGTGTGTGTGTGATAACAGAACGTGTGTGTGCGTATGTATGTATGTGTGTGTGTGTGTGTGTGTGCATGGTTTGGTGGCTTATCTGTTAGTGTGTTTGTGTGTGTGTGTGTGTGTGTGTGTGTAAGACGTAGTGGAAGAAATTAGTAGAAGGACTGGTTAGTGGACGCTTATAGACAGTGTAGATATATAATATACATATGGAAAATAAAATGAGACAACAAAGCCAAGGCTGTGTGGAATTTTCACATTCATGTGTGTATACATATATGTATGTATGTGTGTGCGTACATATCTGATAACTTTTATTCACCACAAACTCACCAGTCTTCCAGCCAACCAACCGACGAACAATCCAATCGGCCTGGCTCGGACCGCCTGTAAACTAACTACCTGACAAATACCAACTTGAAAGACTATCTGTATATTGCTATTAAGCTACTGAGGCAAAGAAACGGCTAATTTAACCCGTTTGCTGAAGTATTCTTTTTTTTATATAAACACCTTTCAATTTACCCGCATTTCATCGCGGCGAAGAAGGAGTAGAATACCAATTTAATTTAGTTCTACTGCACCTGAGGTCTTGCCTTCGTTGTTGGGACACGCATACATCTAGGCAATGCAGTCACATAGACGCATACACTCTAGAGACAAACATTCGGAAAAAGACAGCGAGAGAGAGGGAGAGAGAGAGGAAGAGAGAGACAGGGGAGATAAACACTTTCGCTACATACATGAATGCATACGTGCATGCATAGATACACACATACATACGTGCATGCATACATGCATGCATACATACATACATACATATATGTATGTATGTGTGTATGTATGTATGCATGCATGTACGTACGTATGTATGTATGTATGCATGTATAGATAGATAGATGCTTACATATATAATAAATGCACATATATATATATATATATATATATATAAACATGTATATGCATACATACATATATACATACACATACATGTGTGTGTGCCTGTATCTGTGTGTCTGTATCTGTGTCTATGTGTTTATGTGTATAAGCTACACATGTAGCAGGATTGTACACACGCGCGCACGCTCACATACACACGCACACACACACACACACACACACACACACACACACACACACACACACACACAC
>NC_068985.1:104502208-104506808 GCF_001194135.2 Octopus bimaculoides
GAATTATAATTAATTAATAATTGTATTCGTGTCGGCGGGAGAAGGATTATAATTAAGTAATGATTATAGTAATTATAATTAAATAACGATAATTAAGTGTGTGTTTGAGCCAGTGTAGGGGGTCGCAGAACGTGAAAGCAATAGCGACAAAATTTCCCTCCAAAACACGAATAGATTTCACTGGATATTCTTTTCTACTTTAGGCACAAGGTCTGAAATTTTTGGAGAGGTGGGGGCCAATCAATTAGGTCGACCCCAGTATGCAGCTGGTACTTAATTTATCGACCCCGAAAGGATGAAAGGCAAAGTCGACCTCGGCGGAATTTGAACTCAGAACGTAAAGACAGACGAAATACTTCTAAGTATTTCGCCCGGCATGCTAACGTTTCTGCCAGCTCGCCGCCTTCAAATAGTTTTATATATTATTTTTCTTATTCTCTACCTATCTACTTTGACAAAGTAGGACCTATACGAAACGTTTTTTTATTTTTTCGTATCATAATACATTGACTTTGTACTATTGTTTTATTCTCTTTGGTTTTTGGGGGTATGTTTTTGCTCAAAGAAATTATCTCTGGATTTGCTTATATGCTTATGCAACTCGATTAATGCCAGATTATACTAGTACCGAATTTCTTCTATTTTAATCAGTTCACGTTTCTCGTATTTTTAGAGATTTTTCTTTCAAGCAGTAAAATATGAGGCAAAATGCTTTTTCAGTACTTCTCGACATTTTGCATTCAAATCCTGTGAAAGTCGACTTTGCTAATTATCTTTCAAATCTGTAAACATAACACAAATGGATAAACAACGAGCGATGCTTGATTCTCTTCCTCCCATAAACTGTGTAGCCTTGTACATATATTAAAAATGATTGTTTCCTATTATCAGTTGAGTGATGTAGCAGAAACGGTCAAATATCGAGCTGAATGCATCACAGTGATTCGTTGTTTCTTTTTCCGGTGTGAGTCTAACCTAGGTTATCATTATTTTCGCATCCTTCGTGAATGGATGAAATCTATACCAAGGTGTCGGTAAATCTATTCAATATACTATACTCTTCCGTCTAAATTTATTATAGCCTTGTCTTTCATATGCCTAAATCTTTTAACTGCTGGAGATAAGATCGGATAGCTGTCGTGCTGATGGCCGTAGTTGAACCAGAAACACATCTCCACGATTGTTCTCTTATCTCCAGACGATAGGTCTATCTTTTTTTTAACGGTATGTCAACTTTGAAGAAAATTTGAATCTTGAGATTATCTCCCCTTCTCAAGTGGCGCTGGTCTCAATTGCCGTTTGGTAATTTCGATATATTCTCTAAAGGCGGAGATAATTTTAATAAATAAAGAATTTATGTCGTATAGTACTTGGAATATCTGTATTTTGTCTGTTGTTCAAATACATGTAACTAACCACCTTCAGTTATTTCTCTCAGCTCGTTTTTGGTTAAATTATTTTTTTTAAATAATTGCCGTCTTTCTTTTTATTCATTTATCTTTTTATTTTTTCATTTCTTTCAGCTTAATCGCATTCGTCCCCAGAGCCATGGAAAGGCGTTAACTCAAGAAGATTGCAAAAGAACAGCATTTGGATTTTATTACAAATCAACACCAAAGTACAACACTGAACATAAACATCTCAGATGTCAATAATTAGGTGAAACACATTTCATCGGGGAAAAAAAGTACATATATTAAAAATAAATATATAACAAAAAAGGTAAATTGAAAAGAGCATTGAAGAAGGCCAAATTCTGTATAATCGAGAAAACGGTAAAAGAACATTGGAATATTGGGAAATTTAGTCTTTTGACTGTATTTGGTCTTCTATATTGTTTGTGTATCGCGAATATAACAGACCCCGCTCTGACTTGTCATTCTTCGGATTTAATCTCTGCAGTGATCGATCAAGCGATCAGATTAAGATAAGATAGCCGATTGTATTAAATCTATGATGAACAGTCAGAAATTTAAGATGAACTGGTGAAGTATTTACATCTCAAAAATTGCAAAGACACCGACAATAACAGCAACAACAGCTACAACAACATAAATCATAACAAGATCATCAGTAATAGTAGAGATACGAAGATAACAAGAACCACGAAAAGCAAAAGGGAAAGGCAAAAAAAGGGACATCTATTAAAACACAAGAATAACACCTTCGATTTCATCACCATCAGCAGCAGCAGCAGTGCAGCAGCAGCGCAGCAGCATTTTCCATCATCAGCAACAGCAACGACAACAACATAATTTGATCGCTGTCGATTACAACGACGAACAAGAAAAAATATTACAAGAAAAATAACGAACAATTATAAGAACAAAAACAACTACTGGATTGCTTCTTTTCTCCTACATAATAAGAAGGGGAGAGAAAGAAAAACGATATTGGACGCGAGGGTGTATGAAAGGAGTGATACAACACAGAAATTAGTTAAATATGCACAGCGTGTCACTTGCAATCATGGCTAAGCTTCCATTCCCGTCTATTGAGAAGAGTAACAGCTACGACGGGCGGAGGCAGCACCAACACTACCACCATCCACACAGTATCACTGTAGACGACAAACAAGACATGATGGGTCTGCAACAGATACACGAGAACTGCGATTCGTTCATGAAAACAACGGTGCCAAGCAAAGCGCCAAGCCGCGCTAGCAACCGCAATGCAAACCAAGAAAACATGATCTTGTCGAGAGAAGAACGCCGCCGCAAGAGACGGGCAACACAAAAATACCGTACGGCTCATGCTACCCGGGAACGAATACGAGTGGAAGCTTTCAATGTGGCTTTTGCCGAGCTCCGCAAGTTACTACCCACACTGCCACCGGATAAAAAACTTTCCAAAATTGAAATACTCCGGTTAGCTATTTGTTATATATCGTATTTGAATCACGTCTTAGAACTGAGTTGAAGAACACGTGTTCAATGCAACAGTTTGGTCGTTGTAAAAGGTTCGTGGTTGTGGTACCGCTGAATTCTGACAGAACCTGACGGAATACTTTTCCTTTCTAAAACCAAAAATAAACAGGAATGTATTTAAACATCCTGGATGCAACATCGCAAAGGTTTCATTCCAGATGCTCTCTGTCACTCATGTTTTTATGGAACAAAAATTAGCAAAAGATTTTTTTTATGTTATCAATTTTAAACACATTTTTTTAAAGTTTACATTCTCGCCATTTTGTATACGAAACCGAAACTACTGATTTGTTCCGTCTTAATTGCCAATCACAGTATTAACAATCAAAGCCCGTGTGGTCAATACTGAAATCACTTTGCTCCATTGATCGATAACATTATCTTTCTATGATATTATTCAGTACTTTACACTTTTGGACATTCATGATGCGATTGGATGATAAGAAAATAATCATTACTTTCTGTACGGCTCTAAAACAGAGACGGCATAAACATTACAAAATATTACTGCAACTAATGAATACATACAGACTCTCCCACAGTATTACAATAAACAGAGTGAACTTCGTCACCTTTGCAAGTGCTATCCGTCAACGACTGATTTCAAGTCGTATAAAGTTATGACGTGGGAGGAGAGTAAATGAACTAGTTACTACTGCAAACTGAACAAGAGCTGCAGAGTCCATTTCCCAAAACCGTGGCGCTCATCACTGCATATTCAAATATATAAGTAGGTCGCTCTCTCCACCACACATGCAAAAATAAGAGAAATAAAGAAACTTGTGGGATATCCACATAGGTTAGGGTTAGAACAACTTGGAAAATTGGCTTGCAGTCAACACCGCCAAATGGCCACAATCCGCTGCATTTAAATAAAGTGTTGAAATGTAAGGAAGAGGAAGAAATAGTCTGCTCACAGCTTACTCAATCTCTCTCCCACAACGCAACAACCCTGCTTTTATGCTATGACCAGCCAGTTTAGAAGTCTGCTGGACCATTCGTGACAGATGCATCCGTATGTGGGCTTTCGTAATCGCAAAATGGGCAGATACTTGAAGGACAGTTTCATCGCCCTTATCTGAGGAAGAAAGAAATTTTTCAGTATATGACATAATTTTTCGACCCCGGAGGAATAAAAGGCAAAATCGATTTTTACAGGATTTGACATCTCATATAAAGGATGTAACTAAATAATTCAAGCCGTGCACTCCATGATTCAATAATAATAATAATAATAATAATAATAATAATCTTTTCTACTCTCAGCGCAAGGCCCTAAATTTTGGGGGAAGGGATCACTCGATTGGATCGAATCCAGTACGCAACTGGTACTTAACTTATTGACCCCGAAAGGATGAAAGGCAAAGTCGACCTCGGAACATAAAGACAGACGAAACACCGCTAAGCATTTTGCTCGGCTTACTAACGATTCTGCCAGCTCGCCGCCTTAATAATAATAATAATAATAATAATAATAATAATAATAATAATAATAATAATAATCTTTTCTACTATAGGAACAAGGCCTGAAATTTTACGGGAGTGGGATAGTCGATTACATCAATCTCAGTGCTGAACTGGTACTTATTCATCGACCTTCAAAGGACGAACAGCTAAGTCTACATCGGCGGAATTTGAACTCAAAATACCCTCACAAAAAGCAAAAGGACTAA
>NC_068985.1:104507352-104507652 GCF_001194135.2 Octopus bimaculoides
TATATATATATATGCACATATACATATACATATATATATGCATATATATATATATACATATATATATACATATATATTTGCATATATATATATATATATTCACACAGACACACGCACATACACAAACACATATGCACACATACACACACACATGTATCTGTATGCGTGTGTATATATATATTTATATACATATATATACACACACACATATATATATAAATATACATATATATATATACATATACATATATATATATATATATATATATATACATACACATACACATATATACATATATG
>NC_068985.1:104507957-104510811 GCF_001194135.2 Octopus bimaculoides
ATATAATACATTATATATTATATATATTATATTACATATTACATATACACACACACACACACACATATATATATATATATATATATATATATATACATACACATACACATATATACATATATGTTACGATTATTAACTATAAACGCACACACACACACACATACACAGTTATATATATAGTCTACGGGTGTAATGATGAGTGGAAACAATTGTAGTGATTTTGAATAAAGAATGTCGTTCAATCCATTTTCTCTTATTCATCTCTTTGTATAAGCTCAACAGATACAATGGTATTCCAGGTTTACATCCATTAACAAGAGTATTCTCACTGTATGATGACATCAGGTAGCCAATAACTGTCGACGAGCTTTGCATTGCAGGCTACAAGATTTTTACCCAAATCTTATATATGCATATTGCGTTCACAATATTTGAAAAATAGATCGTTTTTTAAATCAAACATTGATTAAATAAGACAGTCTAAGCATATACTTATGATAGAAAATACAATATGAAAAGTAAAGAATTAAATTCTGTTTAACAGATTCAAATCAACGCATTTTTAAAGGAGGCTGCGTTTGATATTTATTAATCCACTTGAAAGTCTTAAACACGTCATACTGTACCATATACCAAGTGGCATTCTGTTCATTTGATAGTGTGTGTGTGTGTATGTGTGTGAGTATGTGTATTTATATGTATGTATGTATGTATGTATGTATGTATGTATGTATGTATGTATGTATGTATGTATGTCAGTTTTATTTCAAAATTTCTTGCCGATAGAGAAAGAGCCGGCTTCTAACCTAGATCCAAGGCTCCATCATTGGAATTTCAACATCAATAACAGGGTACTTTTGTATGGATGGATGGATGGATGGATGGATGGATGGATGGATGGATGGATGGATGGATGGATGTGTTTGTGCATACGAGCAGATTTGTATGTTCTGTTTTATGCATGTCTTCTCATGCATATACTTGCATATCTAGACATGCTCGTATATATACTCAAATTATATACTTCAGGAATGTTTCACAGATTTTTAGTTCCAGTGATGGCTTGTGTATGTATGTATGCATGTATGTATGTATGTATGTATGTATGTATGTATGTATGTAT
This sequence comes from Octopus bimaculoides, assembly GCF_001194135.2. Lineage (NCBI taxonomy): Eukaryota > Metazoa > Mollusca > Cephalopoda > Octopoda > Octopodidae > Octopus > Octopus bimaculoides. The sequence continues at coordinate 104,509,081 of NC_068985.1, forward strand.
GTATGTATGTATGTATGAGAGAGCAGTGCATGCCATCAAAGTGACACTGGGGTAAAATATGCGAAGCCCAATATACCCATAACTACCTGTCTGATAAAGATACACTAGGCACATGCATCATGTACGTATGCATGTATATATGTATGTATGTATGGATGGATGGATGTATGTATGTTTGTATATATGTATGTATGCGTAGCTTATACAGAGAAGCCTTCTAGTTGATATGAACGCCGTCACCCGTTTCATGAGAATCGCAAAAATTCTTACTCTTTGACAAGATATACTTCATTGTATGCCAAGACATTTTTTTTTTCTTTTTGCTAAAAATAAAATAAACCAGGAAGAAACATTACCAACGTATGAATTATTTTGCCGTTATTTTCTTAATTTAAAAGAAGAATTATAAACGGAGTTATGATTTGTTTTCGATGTGTAATTTCTCTGAAAAATAAAGATCTTAAGTTACTCTCCAATTTTGTTTCAATAATGGCTGTAACTTAGTCTTTTTTGTTTTTATTTATCTTTTACTTTTTACTTATTTCTATTACTGGACTGCGGCCAGGCTGGGGCACTGCTTTGAACGATTTAGTCCATGAAATCAACCCCAATGCTAATTTTTTTTAAGCCTGATAATTATAGATCTCTTTTGCTGAGGGACGAAGTTACGGAGACGTAAACAAACCAACACCAGTGGTGGTAGTTATGGTGGTGGTGGTGGTGGTGGTGGTGGTGGTGGTAGGGAACAAACACGAACACAAACATATAATACACACCTACCCACACATACATAAATGTGCGTGCGTGTGCATACATAGATACATACATACAAACGTACATATACATCATGTATATATGTGTGTCTTTGTGTGTGTGTGTGTGTGTGTATGTAAGTATATACGTGCGCGCCCACAAACACACACACACACACACACACATATATATATATATATATGTGTGTATATATATATGATACGTTTCTTTCAAATTCCGTCAAACAAATGCACTCGGGGCCATATTAGAAGACACTTACTCAAGGTGTCGCGCAGTAGGATCGAACCCAAGACCACATGCTTGGAAAGCGAACTCCTCAACCACTAAGCCACGACCACGCCTTATTTCTTTTGATTTTCATTCTGCTGTTGTTTTATTGTTTTAATGCATTTGCATTTCAAGAAGAGTCGTTGTTGCATCTGTAATTCAATTTCTCTTTCAGTTATTTAACAAACGATCACGCACGCACACACATACGAACGCGCGCACACACATACGAACGCGCGCGCACACACACATACACACACACACAAATTACTGGAAGGAAGAAATTTGCGAAAGTTGAGGATAAGCCATACACAGAATCGTCAGAACAGGAAACAGAAGAGCTTTGGATCACTCCATTAACATTCCTAAACGCATGGATTTTTTTGTCCTTTTAACTCTCTTTTACTCTTTTACTCTTTTACTTGTTTCACTCATTTGACTGCGGCCATGCTGGAGCACCGCCTTTAGTCGAACAAATCGACCCCAGGACTTATTCTTTGTAAGCCTAGTACTTATTCTATCGGTCTCTTTTTGCCGAACCACTAAGTTACGGGGACCTAAACACACCAGCCTTGGTTGTCAAACGATGGGGGGGGGGACAAACACAGACACACAAGCACACATACATATATATATACATATATACGACGGGCTTCTTTCAGTTTCCGTCTACTAAATCCACCCACGAGG
>NC_068985.1:104510821-104513392 GCF_001194135.2 Octopus bimaculoides
CCCCAGGACTTATTCTTTGTAAGCCTAGTACTTATTCTATCGGTCTCTTTTTGCCGAACCACTAAGTTACGGGGACCTAAACACACCAGCCTTGGTTGTCAAACGATGGGGGGGGGGACAAACACAGACACACAAGCACACATACATATATATATACATATATACGACGGGCTTCTTTCAGTTTCCGTCTACTAAATCCACCCACGAGGCTTTGGTTGGCCTGAAGCTATAGTAGAAGACACTTGCCCAAGGTGCCACGCAGTGGGACTGAACCCAAAACCATGTGGTTGGTAAGTAAGCTACTTACCACACAGCCACTTATCAAATCTTTTTCACCTGAACTGCTAAACAACTACAAGTTGGGAGATTAAGTCCCTAACTCATCGAGAACCACGTGATTTTTCCTGCTTATCAAAAAGATAAACCGTGATGAAATTTGGGTAAAAACATCGTGAAAAGTGAGAAAACAATATAAAAGAAGTTGTGCAAATCAGACATAGCAATCCACTCCTCTATAACTGTTACACCATCCTAAAGAACCACACAAACTCACAGATAGGAAGACAGTTCATGACTGGGTTCGTTTCTACGTAGTTTCTCCTCTCATCGCTTGCGTCCAATCAGACACCATCTCGACATTGCTTATTCAACGTAACGAGTAACGAGTAACGTGAACGTAACGAATAACTTGAAGGAGTTACAGTGTATCTTCAATTACCCCTTAATAAATAGGAACTCTACAACCAATAGTTACTCTTTTACTATAATCTACATCCATCTGGCTTAACCACTGGTTAAGATAATCTACATCCATCTTGCTTAACCACTGGTTAAGATAATCTACATCCATCTTGCTTAACCACTGGTTAAGATAATCTACATCCATCTTGCTTAACCACTGGTTAAGATAATCTACATCCATCTGGCTTAACCACTGGTTAAAATAATCTACATCCATCTTGCTTAACCACTGGTTAAGATAATCTACATCCATCTGGCTTAACCACTGGTTAAGATAATCTACATCCATCTTGCTTAACCACTGGTTAAGATAATCTACATCCATCTTGTTTAACCACTGGTTAAGATAATCTACATCCATCTGGCTTAACCACCGGTTAAGATAATCTACATCCATCTGGCTTAACCACTGGTTAATATAATCTACATCCATCTGGCTTAACCACTGGTTAAGATAATCTATATCGATCTTGCCAACCTTCGACCGTGGAAACAATTATTACAGAGACAGCAGTGTTAATAGCAACAGTAGCAATAACAAACATCAAGCAAAACAAAAAGACAATAAAGAAATAATCACAACAAAGAAGAATAAAATGTTTAATTGGGTCTTGATAGAACATTTAATTAGGTACATTAATTTGTCTGCGAAATTTTCGAAATAATTGCCATAAAGGCGGTTTCGGTATCAACTTATTCAACTGAGATACAGATGGTGATCAGGAGAATAATTAGTAGCTGCTGATGGTGCTTTATGTACTTCTGTACTTCCGCCTCCCACCGCCTCCGCCCCTTTCTTCTCCTTCTTCTTCTTCTTCTCCTTCTTCTTCTTCTTCTTCTTCTTCTTCTTCTTCTTCTTCTTCTTCTTATTATTATTATTATTATTATTATTATTATTATTATTATTATTATTATTATTATTATTATTATTATTATTGTCGTCGTTGTTGTTGTTAAGGAAGTTGGCAAGCTGGTAGAAACGTTAGCACACCGGGCGAAATACTTAGCGGTATTTCGTCTGCCGCTACGTTCTGAGTTCAAATTCCGCCGAGGTCGACTTTGCCTTTCATCCTCTCGGGGGTCGATAAATTAACTACCAGTTACGCACTGGGGTCGATGTAATCGACTTAATCCCTTTGTCTGTCCTTGTTTGTCCCCCTATGTTTAGCCCCTTGTGGGGCAATAAAAAAATAACAATCGTTAGTACAAAATCCAGGACTTATGCCTATAGTAGAAAAGATTATTGTCGTTGTTGTTGTTGTTGTCGTTGTTATTGTTCCACCGAAGTTGACTTTGCTTTCATCCTTTCAGGGTCGACAAAATAAGTACCAGTTAAACTCTGGGGTCGATGTAATCGACTTATCCACCTAACGAAATTACTAGCTTTGTGCTAAAGTTTTAAACCAGTATTTTAGATTCATTATGGAAAGAATATAACTTTAGATTCAGACAAAGAAGGGAGATTTCTTAGTATCCACACCTTTCTCGAAGCCAGGAAATAACACAGTAAAGTTAAACGCCAAGATTTAACTCGTTGGAATCTTATGCCAACTCTGCATATATAAATTTGAGAATGGGATTAGAGATTGTGTGACAATTACTCTTTTACTCTTTTACTTGTTTCAGTCATTTGACTGCGGCCATGCTGGAGCACCGCCTTTAGTCGAGAAAATCGACCCCAGGGCTTATTCCTTGTAAGCCTAGTACTTATTCTATCGGTCACTTTTTGCCGAACCGCTAAGTTACGGGGACGTAAACACCCCAGCATCGGTTGTCAAGCGATGGTGGGGGGGGACAAACACAGACACACAAACAAACATACATATATAT
>NC_068985.1:104513519-104516720 GCF_001194135.2 Octopus bimaculoides
TATATACATATATACGACAGGCTTCTTTCAGTTTCCATCTACCAAATCCACTCACAAGGCTTTGGTCGGCCCGAGGCTATAGTAGAAGACACTTGCCCAAGGTGCCACGCAGTGAGACTGAACCCGGAGCCATGTGGTTAGTAAGCAAGCTACGTACCACACAGCCACTCCTGCACCTATTCATTTCTCGTTGGTATTAGTGGCGTGAATAAAGGGAAAACTTCTACAACCACTACCCCAATACAGGATTTCGTTTTCAGTTCAGTGTGAGCTTGTCCTCTCCAGTGCGGCTCTCACTACGGAAATTGCGATTATAAACTATAAACCATTAACAATTCCCGGTGAGATGTCTAATTATGGAATTTCTATTGAGATTTACCAGCAATGCAGGATAATAGATCGTCAGAAGTAACAGAAGATGGGGAAGGGAGACAAGCAATCCTGGAATCTATGGTTGAAGCGAAGAACGTTAACTTTGTTCAAATTTCTCTGGAAATCTTCCAAATGAAAATGTTTCTGCAGATAATAAATTTTCTTGTCAACTTTAAGACATTCCAGACACGAAATTTTCTTTTAAAATGGTAACTTATAATCTGTCATTGTCATTGGATACAAATATAATCCACAATATTATCAGAGAACGGTAGCGAGAGGCGAAATTCAGTGAAGCTTACAATAAATGTTGTCGTTCAGTCCGAAGACAACCGTTATCGATCCATGATCACATATGTTCCAGTTATGACCATCCAGTCTATTTATATTGTATGTCCTCTTTTTAAGAGAGCATGGTCTGATTTGAGGGCATGCGGGTTATTATTTCTTGCAGAAGTGACTACATAGCGATTCCTTCGTCAGCTCGAATCACTAATATGTCTAGTAGTAGTAGTAGTTATGGTGGTGGTGGTGGTGGTGATGGTATTGGTGGTGGTGGTGGTGGTGGTGGTGGTGGTAGTAGTAGTAGTAGTAGTAGTAGTAGTAGTAGTAGTGGTGGTGGTGGTGGTGGTGGTGGTGGTGGCTTCGGTAGTAGTAGTAGTAGTAGTAGTAGTAGTTGTTGTTGTTGTTGTTGTTTAATCCCCAGATCGTCTCTGAACAAGCATGCTATACCCAAGGGCTTTCCAGTCGTGAGCATCCCGTCCTATTTCCTATTTCCTAGATTTCATTATCCAAGATTCCTTTTTAAGACGGTAGCGTATGAATTTGAGGAAAATTTGGCTGCTATGTCTACGACGTTCTGCGACCGGATAGAGGCTCAATTCTTGGTTTGGAAACAATGTCAGTATTTTGTAAAGGTGCGAATCTTCATTTTATGGGATTAGCAAACAATAAGTCGTGACATTTATGGTTTCCTAAGAGCATTAATGATTCAACTAAAGTATACGGATTATGACGGAAACAGACGAAAATTCACGACTGCTGTATGACTCCCACACTCGTAAAGCTAATCATGCTCTTTATTCGCAGGGAGCAATAGGACGAATGCTTATATTCAGTACTTGTAAAGTTATGGGGATGAGAAATTAATACATCTTGGACAGGACACTGGTCCATCGTGGTGAGTTTTTCTTGTACGATGAAATCTGTACACCAAACTAACCAACGTTAGAGGTAACTGATGCGGCCATCGGTATCCAGCAACCAAGGAAACTGGTCTTGGTCTGCATTGGAAACAATTTTTTCCGTAACAGAGCTCATAGCGGAGTTTGATATGTTTAGTTGTCGTGAATAACAAAAGATATAATTTGGAGTGCTTGCTCCTCGTCAGCTAGCGAGAAAGAAAGAAAGAAAGAAAGAAAGAAAGAAAGAAAGAAAGAAAGACAGACAGGAAGCTGTAGTGTCACTTTGTGAGACAACAAAATGGATTTTGCTAGCTTACAACCGCAGTTGATTTCAACGCATGTAAGAAAAATTGTTACAAAGACAAGAAGAAAATATCTCCGATTAGGGCATAGTGAATTATTCTAATGACAACAACTAGACAAATTCTCTGACCGTCGATTAATTGATATTAAGATATATTAATTGATATTTGAGAATCTGATACTTTTCAGACAGGCACGAATGTACCTACGTACGTATGTATGTATGTATGTATGTCTGTATGTATGTATGTATGTATGTATGTATGTATGCATGTATGTATGTATGCATGCACACATATATTTATATATATTTACACACACACACACATACACAAACACACACACACACACATACATACATACATACATACATACATATATCATCGAATTTGAAAACTATTCGATGATGTGCCACAGCGATGCACACGTGCCTGAATCGAACCGGGCTCCTTTTAGTTCATGTCTACCAAAATCATTCACATGGCTTTGGTTTGCTCGGCGCAATAGTAAAAGACCTCTGACCAAAATGCCACGCACTGAACTGTGTAGTTGTGTGTGTCTTTGCGTCTACACGCGCGCTATTGTATAAGTGTACGTGTTTCTGCAACAAGAAGTCAAACTCCTTTGCAGTCTGTATTTACACCACGTGATATTCATTATTTTTGAATATCTCTAAAGTCGTTAGTTCTCCGTTAAAAAGACAACACTAGTGGTTAAGCTTATAACCACGAAATTGGTAAACCCCTTCCATTTCGTAGTTCAGCGTGCTGTTGTCTCTATCCCGATATCAACCGCCCATAAACATCCCATCCATTCTCCTATCATATTATACTGCACTATACATTTTTGTGAATTCCCACGTCGCAATTTCACTGAGTCAGCCATCGTGAAAAACTGGTTAATTCTATTTCGATAGTCTGGAATTCAATTCTCTTGCCATTAATGATGGTTACAAACCAAAACTATAAGCTACTGGCTACATCTTAAAACTGATCGCTCTTTTAAAACTGTCGCTGTCTTTCTCACGAAATAACTCAATCTTTCATTGTCTGTCCTCTTTAAGCAGTCAATAATTTTTGGCCCAGGGACAGCAGTTTTTTGAGAGAAGGCTCAGGTAATAATAATAATATTAATAGTAGTAGTAGTAGTAGTAGTAGTAGTAGTAGTAATAATAATAATAATAATAATAATAATAATAATAATAATAATAATAATAATAATAATAATAATAATAAAGGAAGTGCAAAAAATCGTGTTAACTGGAACGACTCATGTACTGAGAAGAGCATTATCGTTGTGAAAACAATATCCATTCATGAATTTATTTATTATTATCTTTTTA
>NC_068985.1:104516801-104518562 GCF_001194135.2 Octopus bimaculoides
TGTGAATTTGCGCGTGTAAACTGGGAATGCATACAATGAGCTTCACAATGAGCTTCTCTGCCCTAGGTGTACGGAAAACACTCGGCGAGAAATGAAGAAAATTTGAAGGAAGAAGAAAAAAAAAACAACAACAACAACATAATAATAATAATAATAATAATAATAATAATAATAATAATAATAATAATAATAATAATAATAATAATAATCCTTTCTACTAAAGGGACAAGGCCTGAAATTTGGTGGAAGGGGAATAGCCAATTACATCGACCCCCAGTGTTTCACCGGTACTTAATTTATTGACCCCGAAAGGATAAAAGGCAAAGTCGACCTCGGCGGAATTTGAACTCAGAACCTAAAGACGGACGAAATGTCGCTAAGCATTCTTTTTTCCCGGTGTGTGTTAACGATTCTGCTAGCTCGCATCATCATCATCATCATCATCATCATCATCATCATCATCATCATTATCATCATCATCATCATAAAATATGTGTATGGGGAGAAGGAGCAACGGCACACGTTGTGGTGCACAATGTCCCAAGTTGGCCCAAAGAGAATATAAGAAATGGAGGCATGACCAAGTTGTGAAAGTTTTGCATTGGAAGGTTGGTCAGAAAAGAGGATTTGAAGCTGAAAGTACTTGGTGTAATTATTGTGCTGAAAGAGTGCTTGAGTCAGAGAATTGCATGATCTCATGGGATTTTCCAGAAGATAGAAAATAATAAAGCAGACAACAATAAATAGACATGGAAAGGTAAAGTTGCTTACTGATTGATCTATCGTGTCCATTTTATCCCAGGATTGTAAAGAAAGAAAACGAAAAATGGAAAAAAAAATACAATCCCTTGAATTTTGAAATTGTGAGAATTTGGAGTGTGAAAATTGTAAAGGTTGTGCCTGTAATAACTGGTGCTTTATGGTCTGTGAGTAATGAATGATATAGACAAATGGTTCAAAGAGATGGGAGTAGAATTTTTTGTGGAGCTTCTACAGTAAGTTTTCCTCTTAGGAACAGGAAAGGTTATCAGAAAGGTTTTGAGTACTTGAAAGATTATTGAAAGATTGTGGATAGCTAAGGTTACGTGTTGTAACCCGCTACCCGCATAAATATTCGAAAGAATAAGACTAAGCCTGAGTCAAGTCGAATGATAATGATAATAATTCTTTCTGCTAGAGGCACAAGGCCTGAAATATTGAGAGCGGAGTGGGAGTTAGTCTATTACATCGACCTCAGTACTTAACTGGTACCCGTTTGGAGTACTGGAGTACTGGAAAGGGAGAGTCGAGTTCAGGAGTGATGGATATCGATATTTCACCATTTTTGCGGTTTATCAACATTACTTGCCTAAAGAGAAACCGAGTCAAATCGAATTGCCAGTCTATGATTATATATAAATCGTGTAAAATCTATTTATACTGGTATGCCACGGTGATGCGTGCGTCAGAGTAAATTCAATAATGAATTAAAAGCTAGTAGCAAATAGTTTTTACACTACTTATATACAGCCATAAACTGGCAATTCGATTCGTCCTTGGCTTGATTCAGGTACGTGATGTTGATAAGCCATAAAAATGGCGAAATATCGGTATCGATCCTTCCTGAATTCGATCTGAGGTGAGGTGTCTCGCCTGTCTGTGATTTTCATGTTTTAACACCCAGCGTTATGAAAGGGCCATCCCCCCAAGCGCTATGCAGCAAGCGAACCGGCTAACAAACAAAACACATACATTGGGTATGTGCAGCCGAATATATATATA
>NC_068985.1:104518984-104520241 GCF_001194135.2 Octopus bimaculoides
TATGTATGTTAGTGTGTGTGTGTGTGTGTGTGTATTTGCAAATGTGTATGTATTTATATATGTATGCATTAAAAATAGGTGTGATTTTTCTGATAATTTTCCTCCTTTATAGATGATTACAAATCATTAGATGTTTAGATTACGATGCGTAAACATCTAATTATTTAAGACAGACAGACAGACAGATAGATAGGTAGATAGATAGATAGATAGATAGATAGATAGATAGATAGATAGATAGATAGATAGATAGATAGATAGATAGATAAATAGATAGCTAGACAGGCAGAGAGCAGGCAAGTAAACAGACAGACTGACAGAAAACGACGGATAGACAGACAGACAGACAGACAGACAGACAGACAGACAGACAGACAGACAGACAGACAGACAGACAGACAGACAGACAGACAGATGTGTATATATATGAATGTTACGAAATGTGAGTGTGATGTAACAAAACGGTGTATAGATTTGACACTTGAATTTTATTGATCAAACAGAAATCTGAAACCTTAAAGTGAAATGATAATTCTTAATTATTCCAATTGTGATCATGATTACAGAAATTAATTAGAAGGCTCATTAAATGAAGAAGTTGCGTCACCAGCTCAATAGATGACGAAACGTACAGAACTGAGAGGCCAGACTAACTAAATCATTGATATTGTCGCCATCTGGTGTATAACAAGAGAAACTTCATTGACACCACACTCCTCTCTCACCAAACCGATTGTCACATTTTTTCCCCTAAGGTGACAATTAGTGATGTTTTCTATTGTGGGTTTCCTTCCTTCTGTTATTCGACATCTACCGGCTAACTTCTTAACCGCTGAGTTTTATTCTTTTTATGGTTGATATTGTTGTTGTTGTTGTGTTTGGTGATTCGAGCTACAAATATCTCCATATAAACGTGGTCAGTGTTATTCCAATTGGAGAAGCTTTCTTTATATATAGGATGTTTGATTCTCATATTGGTTCAGGTCTTGAATTAGCTTCTCAATTAAAAAAATAGCCCTTCTAAGCATTGCATACATATTGTACAGAGCATTTTCAATACAATAAAGCATACAAGCCAAAACAAAATACTGCACTTACCAAAGGCAGACAGATTGCCGCGAAAATACGTAATAAAATTATGACTACTGAATAATAATAATATTAATAACAATAATAATAATAATAATAATAATAATAATAATAATAATAATAATAATAATAATAATAATAATAATAATAATAATAATAATAATAATA
>NC_068985.1:104520759-104525674 GCF_001194135.2 Octopus bimaculoides
AATAATAATAATAATAATAATAATAATAATAATAATAATAATAATAATAATAATAATAATAATAATAATAATAATAATAATAATGATAATAATAATAATGCAAAGTCAACCGTGGTGGCATTTGGATCAATGATTTCTTCTTGAACCCCCGGTCATCACAATCATAATCTTCAGCGCCAATAGCATCTCAGCTACCACGACCCACCGTCACTGTACTAAAATGAAATACAAGACTTCTAGTAATCCAACAACCAATCACCAACTTTTAAAGCGCTAATACTCCAACCGACATTGCTACCGATATCATCAACTTTGCCCACTAACAACTACTACTCCTACCATTATTATTATTATTATTATTATCATTATCATTATTATTATAACTATAACTACTCCTTAACTTTTATTACTACTACTACTACTACTACTACTACTACTGCTGCTGCTGCTGCTGCTGCTGCTGCTGCTGCAACTGCTACTACTACTACTACTACTACTATTACTACTACTACTACTACTACTACTACTACTACTACTGCTGCTGCTGCTGCTGCTGCTGCTGCAACTGCTGCTGCTACTATTGCTACTATTGTTGTTGTTGCTACTACTACTACTACTACTACTACTACTACAAAACCAACAATTTCAATTGCATCATTAGTATCATTACTCCTACCACCACCACCGCCTCAATAATCAACCAGCCACCGCCACCACTGCCAATTATAATAACAACAACAACGACAACAACAACAACATTACTACCACCGCCATCATTGTCATATAAACAGTAATAATGTCGTTCTTACACCACCAGTGCCAGTCAGCACGCCACCTACTGGCTATGGCACCTCATAAACACCAGCTACCACTAATGTCACCACCATCAGCCGACACAAACCTCATAGCAAACTCTGAAAGGAACGCCATGACAGCGGACAAAACTACAGTCGCCATCTGGTGTCAGATTTTACCAACAGCAGTCCTGGCATCACCGGTGCTAATTGGTCGGCTGTCTTCGGCATTTTTTTCTCCATTTTAAAATTAAAAACTATTTAGTTATTCATTTATTTATATCTTATTTTATTTTATTACCTCCGCCTTCGTTAAGGCGGAGATATAGTTTTCAGTCGCGTTTGTTTGTTTGTTTGTTTTGTCTGTGGACAAGATATCTCAAGAACCGCTGGATGAATTCGAATGAAACTTTCAGGGATGTTTGGCCTCGTGATTGGCATGAACTGGTTAGATTTGGGGATTGATCGGATATCAGACAAAGATTCTAGATTTATTTTTCCGGGTTTTTTTTTTTACTTAATTTTTGAGAGCGGTCAGGTTCATTTTTAGCATTCTCGTTTGTGAGAGCAGTCGAGTTTATTTCAGATATTCTCATTTTAAAAATCATCTCGGGCTAATCGCTGAGAGGACGTTGGTGTTCGGGCTCAGTTGATAGTCTGTGTAGAAAGGAAAGAAAAACAAAATGTCATCCAAAAATAAAAGTATTTAAAAAAACCAAAAAATATTTATTTCTTTATTGCCCACAAGGGACAAAGGGATTAAGCCGATTACATCGACCCCAGTGCGTAACCGGTACTTATTTAATCCACCCTGAAAGGCAAAGTCGAACTCGGGGGAATTTGAACTCGAAATGTAACGGCAGACGAAATACTGCGAGGTATTGCGCCTGGTGGGCTAACGTTTCTGCCAGCTCACCGCCTTAAAAATAAAACAAAAATTTTAATTATCTAGATTATGGTTTTGAGGTAACAATTTACTCAAAGGTGACGTTTTCAGCTTCCACCACGGCCTCAAGACGGCTCCGGAACTTGGTACATACGTTCCTCGCTGTGTCCCTTGGGATGATGATCTTCGAACAGCACCTTGATCTGGGCCACCAGCTCCTTGGTGCTACAGGTAGAACGGTTGGTGTCTTTCTCAACCGCGCCCCACATATATATATAGTAATCTATAGTCGGGGGAATAAGTAGGCCAGAAATTGGGGCTGAAGTCGTAGAAATTCTCCGACAACGACTTCTGATTATTTCCAGTGTTATAGCAAGAAGCCGAATCCTGCTGTCACGCATATGGCCTTCCAACTGCAACCCTTTCCAGCCAGGGTCTGACCACAGTGTCCAGTAGCTTCACATGGCCGTCTGAATTGAACCTAAGGTCCTGTTCAAAGATTCGGGGCGGTATGACGTCAGTTCACTGGAGACACACCCAGACTTTCACAGTTTGGAGTAACTTAATTTTTCATGATGTCCATGACACGTCTCACAGTCTTTACAGTGTTCCCAGAGCAGTGAGCAGAAGACATGAAGTCGGCATATTGACCGATATTATGACTGCTACTCGAATCATCATGACATAGGTCACTCTTTTCCCAGTTCTAATTATCATGATGCAGGTAACTCTTTTCCAATATTCAGATGGTAACCAGTCCTCCATATCAACTAACTTTTTCTCACCTACAACTTTAAAGCTCTCCAATGTCATTGACATTTCTCTAATACAACAAGCTGTTCCTGAAAAAATTAAAAGAGACATAAAATCGTCAAATTTATCCCGAACACCCAGTATATCGGACCAAATGTGTTGTCATGATTCAAGCAACTCTTTTCCCAGTTCTAATTATCATGATGCAGGTAACTCTTTTCCAATATTCAGATGGTAACCAGTCCTCCATATCAACTAACTTTTTCTCACCTACAACTTTAAGGCTCTCCAATGTCATTGACATTTCTCCATTACATCAAGCTGTTCCTGAAAAAAAAGAGACAAAATCGTCAAATTTATCCCGAACACCCAGTATATCGGACCAAACGTGGAACTCTATAGATCCCTGATGATCCAGTCCGAGCAGTTGTGGTCTCAAGAAAACCGCCCCATGTTCAATGCAGACCCATTCAATCAAGCTATAATATTTTGCTATATTTGTTCGGGCTCTTTACGTTTAGAGTTCAAATCCCGCCGAGGTCAACCACACCTTCCATTCGTCTACCACCACATAACACCACAGCCTAACTTCCACAACTACCTCGCTACTACCACACAACCACCAAGACACGCCTTAACCTTACACATCAAGACTACTGACACCACCACTACATACACAACTGTTACCACAGTTACTACCACATACGCCATAATTATTTACCACTACCACCACAGACTTTACTACCACTACCACCACCCCTGAAACCAACACAAATATTCCATCACCACTTCCACTGTCACCAATACCACTTTTAAAACCCCCACCAATTTCACAACCACTATCACCGCCACCGCCAAAACCACCACCACCATAACCACCACCGCCACCACCACCAAGACCGTCAACAACACCGAGGAGACCCGCTCCACATTCACACCTCCCTTGTTCTTCCCATCATCTCCACTTTCACTATCATTATTCTTCCCACCATTACTTTCACCACCATCACCATCTACATCATTACCACAGACATCGATACTTTCACTACTACAACCACCACTACCACCACTAAAACCACCACTGCCACCACAACATCGACTACTACCACCATCGCCAACAACAACAGGAATAACACTACTACAACGTCCACAACCACCACCACCACCATTACAATAACAATCACCATCACTACCACCACCACCACAACTACCACCACCACCACAACAACAACGAAATCCATCACAACCACCACTACTACCACCACTACCATCACAAAAACAACAACAACAACTACCACCACCACTACCACTACCACCACCACCACAACCACCATCACCACTATCACCACCACCCTCTACTGTCATCACCACAACCATCCGATACTTGTAGCCCAACCATCAACACCACCACCAGGATCCACCACCACCACCTACAATGACAACGACACCATTTTCACCGCCACCCTCATTCTCCCCACCACTTTCAAAAGCACTCCCGCTCCCATCCCCAGCCCCTACACTCACCATCAACTCTGCCTCTTCCTCATCTCCCTCCTCCTCAATTTCTTCCTCCAATAGAACCACCATTAACAATATCAAGCGACATTTTAATCCTCATTTATATTTACCGTTGCTTTTGTTTTTTATGCCGTTGTTTGGCGAGAAAAACTATGAAGGTATTATTTTCTAAGTCTTTACTTTTAGCGGTCCACTATATTTGTGTGTGTGTGTGTGTGTGTGTGTGTGTGTGTGTATGTGTGTATTGTTGCAACCGGCGGCACCTATAACGGGTAATTAGAGCCTCAATTGTTTCCTTGTTTAGTTTAGAGAAATAAATGAATAACACAATAAATAAGCGTGTAACCTGTCCAAATCTTCATTCGCTTCCACAAAAGGCGGCGCATATGTGTGGATTTAGATAACATGCGTGAAAGCTTAACGAGCGTGCGTGTATGTGTGTGTGAGTATGCGCGTGTATATATATGTATACATGCACCCATATGCACATACATACATACATACATAAATACATACATACATACATACATACATACATGCATGCATGCATGCATACATATATAATATTATTATTCTTTCTTACGAAATATATAGAACTGCTTAAGAAGTGCTCGGGTCGAACCCGAGACAAAAGATATAGAATTAAAATATAAACTCAAATTAGGCAATCAACCTTTTATACATACTCATTCGACTTAAAATGCTTATGAATATATATATATATTAGTATATATTGACGTATATGAATATTTTTTTTAATACTTTTTAAAATATCATATATGTCGATATGTATTAATATATATATTCATACGCTTTTTAAGTCGAATTTATAACTGTATGAGTATGTATAAAAGGTTAACTGCCTAATTAGAGTTTATATTTTAATTCTTACATATATATGTGTGTGTGTGTGTGTGTGTGTGTGTGTGTGTGTGTGTGTGTGTGTGTGTGTGTGTGTGTGTGT
>NC_068985.1:104526453-104527554 GCF_001194135.2 Octopus bimaculoides
ATATATAGTGTCCCCTAAGCCAAGCAGAATGCTACTACTTACGCCTCCTTTTGCATGAAGTACGTGGTCCCAAATCATTCAAAGATTCGAGGAGGGAGGATGGTCATGTGTGTGAAACCTAGGGGGAAGCATGCTATCAACAAGGTCTTTTTTTTAGAAAATGATGAGCATTGGAACCTTGCATTGACAGAAGCATCAGTATCAGATTCTCCAAGGAAACTCTGTAACCTTTTTGCAATTATACTGGAACATGTGTCAACTTGGCAGTCTCCTACAGCTTTGGATGAAACATCATGAGGACATGGCTGAGGATTTAAAGTATGCAGTTCAACAGGCAAACCCAGATATCAATATTCACTCCTCTGAAACAATTTTTAACTGAGCACTGATTGAAATTCAGGATCAAGTTTTGGCCATGGCAGGCAAAAATTTTCTAGAGTCTGGCTCTGGAATGCCGAAAACAAATCGTCAAATTAGTGATTTAACTTCAAGAGACATAGCAAGAGAGACAAAAAATATGACATTACAGACTTGGTAAATGAACATGAACCTAAACTTCTTCCAGGACAACGCTGTACATTTGTTTACATTTATGTATATGTGTGTGTTTGTGTGTGAGAGAGACAGAGACAGAGACAGAGAGAGAGTCAAGAGGTATTTTGTCATGTATGCGTATATACATAAATACATATGCATACATCTTTTTTGTATCTATGTGTGTGTGTGTGTGTGTGTGTGTGTGTGTGGCATTCACTCTCTCTCTCTCTCTGTCATATACACACACGCGCATACATACATATAAAAAAGATGTATGCATATGAAGATTTTTTTATTTATTATTATTATTATTATTATTATTATTATTATCATTATTGTATTATGAATTCAGAATTGATTTCCCAATTGAAGAATAAATTCAATTTAGAATGACAAAATTTCTATACAGCATATTTTGCTTTTTTCTTCCAATATATAAGGAACAATTTCATTCCCGGGCAACGCTGGGTGCCTCTGCTTGTATAGATATGTGTGTGTGTGTGTGTGTGTGTGTGTGTAGGTGCAGAAGTGCTTACCAACCACATGGTTTCGAGTTCAGTCACA
>NC_068985.1:104531687-104533093 GCF_001194135.2 Octopus bimaculoides
TATACATATACATACATACATACATAGAGCGAGAGAGAGAGAAGTATGTATGTATGTATGTATGTATGTATGCATGTATGTATGTATGTATGTATGTATGTATGTATGTATGTATGTATGTATGCATGTATGTATGTTATGTATATATGTGAAATGCCTTGTTTATGAGTGAATTATATTCACTTATAGAAATCTTGATTTTCTTCCTATGCGTATTTGTAGTAAGGCTTGTACATCACCTCTTCTGTCTCTGGCTTCTTTGAAATCACTAGAGCTCGTCCCCTGCTGATACATACACCTAATTCAGATATTGTGAATGTATTTTATTCATAAGTAAGGCGGTGAGCTGGCAGAATCGTTAGCACGTGGGGCAAAATACGGTAGCATTACCCAGCCAGAAGGCAGAACCCTGCCCGAAAGTTCACCAGAACAAACCAGCCAGTTGATTCCCGATGATACCCATGTTTCCCTCGAAAACGTTTGCGCTTGCCTGCTTCTAGTCGTCCATAGAAAGCGAGCGTGGAACTTCCTCTAATTGTATTACCAGTGTGACTGTGAGTGCTTGACGACATTCCAGATGCCGAGTGCCTTGTCTTGGTCTTTGCTAAGACCTAGGACCGCAGCTCTATCAAAGAGACGAACTGTGGGAAACTCGTCTGACAAGAAATGACTACATCGATTCACGGTCAAGAAATTGCTGAAGATGTTGCAGTTCCAGTATGACTGAGCATCATCAACTACAGCACGTCCAGGCCTCCACTCAGCGGCTGGTAACAAGCGGAGTGCCGAACCAGAGAAAAACGTCCATTCTGTAAAAAGCAGAGAAATAGGAGTTCCATTCTGGTCAGACATAAACTCGGACTGCTGAGGTCCTGTCTCTCCATAAACCGAAACAAGGGCTAACTGACTCTTTTTGGTTGATCTTTAGCTCTTGACACCACCTTACGGTTCCTTAGGACAATGCCGATCACCTCCAATGTTTCCAGTGTCCAACGCTATGACGGTAACGAAGACCGCTTACACCGACATGGATCTTCCGCATCCGAGTTCGTGCAGAATAACCTTGAATACTTCCAGTTTCTGCAGGGGTGTCTCTATAGTCACCACATAGAGAACTAGTGAAAGGGTTATCGTGGCGGCCCGAATGGGCGGAATAGTTCCGAAAAGTGACCATTCGCCCTCACTTCGGAGGGTGAATGGTATTTTACAGTATTTTCCACAATCTAACCGCGAAAAGCCAGACAGAAATTGGTTGCCGTGAGGACTGCCGCCAAGTACCGGTGGACAATCCCATCAAAAGCTTTTGACTAATCTAAGTTGACCGTCACTCATGTCAGGTTCGTTACCCGCTCTTTCTAATGTGTATCGCGCGAAGCGGCGGCTGAGGCGTCGGCCGAAACGGCGAT
>NC_068985.1:104535114-104536061 GCF_001194135.2 Octopus bimaculoides
TAGATAATTATTTACATCTCCAGGAAATATATATGAATCATGCACTATGAAGTTTTCAATTCTTGAAAATTAGATACAATCATATGGTTCCGGGTTCAGTCCCACTGCGTGGTACCCTTCAGCGAGTGACTTCTACTATAGCCTCGAGCCGACTAAAGCCTTGTGAGTGGATTTGGTAGGCAGAAACTGAAAGAAGCGCTGTATGTATGTATGTATGTATGTATGTATGCATGTATGCATGTATGTTTGTGTGTTGTGTTTATGTTTGTCCCGTACCACCGCTTGACAGTCGGTGTTGGTGTTTACGACCCGTGACTTAGCATTTCGGCCAAAGAGTTCCTGGCTTCAAAATAAGTACTGGGGTCAATTAGTTCGACTGAAATTCCTCGAGGCAGTGTCCCAGCATGGCCGCAGTCTGATGACTAAAACAAGAAAAAATTATCAAAATAAATATATTGATTGACAAAAATTGAGAAAAAGTTAGTTTTTCATGCAGAAACTATAATATGGGAAGCAACTCTAACGCTATGTTACCTCCCTTGATTTACTGTGATATGAATGTGTACGTGTATGTGTGAACGAGATTGTCTATGTATGTGCATGGTATAGAGGTGTGGTCTAGTGGTTAAGGTATAGCATTGATGATGGTAACGTCATAGGTTTCGATTTCCAGACGAACAGTACATTGTGTTCTTCAACAAAACATTTCATTTCACGTTGATCCAGTAGACGCAGTTGTAATTGACGTTCGGTTCAGGGGGAATAATGGATTGCCAACCAAGCCAACAGGGTAGCACCATTCGAAAGCTACAACAGTGCGAGAAAGCGCATTGTGACCAGCGATGTATGACAATATCCAATAGTCTGGTCGGTATAACACATACACACATATATATACATATACATACATATATATATATATATATATATATATATATATATATATA
>NC_068985.1:104536384-104537771 GCF_001194135.2 Octopus bimaculoides
ATATACATATACTTACACACACATATATATATACATACATACGACTTGTGTTGGTGACCAGTGATGTAGCTTGTGTGCCGCCCGGGGTGGCCCTTCGGTATGCGGCGCCCTCCACAAAAAATATATATTGCACAATGACTTTGTCGATTGTTGCACTTAACAGTGAGTAATGTCCGTGTCCCGACATTAAAACCATAATTTAACTTCAATACAGCCTATACAGGCTTAGAGCCTACAGCAGAACCTCATAAAAATGCTTCCTGGGGCAGACCCCCCCCCCACTCTGATCCCCTCTAGCTATGCTAGTGTTGGTGACCACATGGCACGTAGTCACGGCTGGTGAGGAGGTATCTCGCGGTGTGGAGGAGTGCCAGGGACTCTGTCCGATGGGTCGCCCGGGAAGACTCGGGAATATACCGACAAATAGTGAATGCAGCAATGCGTTGAAATGGCGCATGCCCCCACATCTAACCTAAGCGCTTGAGTCGAGGTGAGGGGCAAGTAATAATAGCTTCCCATCCCCACCTTTTCTTCCCCCTATACACAGGGAACCTATATTGTTGTTGTTGTTAATAATGATGATGTTATTGTAGCAGAAGGCGGCATGAGGGCAGAATTGTTAGAGCGTCGGGTAAAATTCATTATATTTCTTTCGAATCTTATATATTCTGAGTTCAAATCCTGCCGATATCAACTACCCCTTTCATCTTTTCTGGGTCGATAAAATAAAGTACCAGTCACATACTGGAGTCGATAAGATCCATTAATCTCTTCCTCTCACAACTGTTGGCTTAACTTACAAATCATTATGGTTCAGTCTTGATCAGCTCTGATCATATAAACTCATGATCGAAGACGTACCAAGCGTGACCACTCCGTGTTCTCCTATATGTAGAGAATCCAGGGCCACATTATCCAATGTGTCTGTTTCTTGTAAATTAAGCTGCTATTTCTAGCATGTCGGGAGACGGTCAACTCAGAAAGTCTGGTTGCATATCCAACAGGTCGACACTGGTCGAGCAACCTTATGACCAAAAGTATTCCTGCCTTTTTCCAAAATATATATAGAGAGAGAGAGAGAGAGGAGAGAGAGAGTTTCGTACGTTAGCACTTACCAACACACGACACTCTCGGCCCTTGAGTCACTCTCTTGCTTCTCCTAAACATTAATAAGAATATGCATATACTCATATCTTTAGTTCTACTTTTCCTGTTTGCATCAACCATGCATATATATATAAATATACATATATACCGGAGTGAGCGCACATAATTTCTAACAAAACTGTCCGATGAACGGGAACGTGAAACTCCGAGTAACAGTCTTGGGTCTGCTGCTTTTAAATAAAGTATATATATATATATATATATATATATATATATATAT
>NC_068985.1:104539138-104540778 GCF_001194135.2 Octopus bimaculoides
TATATATATATATAAACACACACCTCCGCCTATATATATAAACACAAGTAATCAGGACTGAAAGAGGCACATTTTTTAAGGACGAGTATTTTGTAAATTATGAGTAAACTATGTCCCATCATTATAAGATACCCAATCTATATATATATGTATACGTATAAATATATAATTTAGAGAGAAAAAAAAACAGTTATTTAATTCATCCATGAAAATCCACAATCACATATAGAAAAATTTAATAAGTAAATACACTAAAAAGACCTATAATAAAAATATATATTCGTTTTCATCCGGGACTGATTTTCGAATAGCATAAATTATTCAACATTTCATATCCAAGTAGAGCTGTATGACATTAGTTTTTACTAATTCAAATGGGAAAACCCAGGCGGGGAAAATCAAATACATAGACCCTTAGCACAGTATTCCAGTATTCTTTATCTGTTCAACTATTTACGCAGGCACATAAACGGAAGGGTAATAAAATATATGTATTAAACATTCAATTGTCATAATCTCGTATAATCTTGCAAATTTGTTTTTATCACTAAATTATAAACGTCGGTTACGAATATGCTTCTACTAAGTCTGATGTTAATGTCTAAAACTTCACATACCGTGAATTTTAACCAGATACTATTAGATCATTTACCGCAGGGACACGGGATTATTGTAGACATAACTATTCCAGAGTCGACAGGTGTGAAAGGTTTTATTGCTTTGGCTTGGCTCCACGTATCTCTCAACGTTACAATCGATATCTTAATATGAGACTAGAATCCCATATAACTGGAAAACTTCAGTTTTAAATGCCCTGAATTCGCAATAAAAATTCTACTGCTATATAGCTTTAATAAACATTATTACACTTGTCATGTTAATTAGCAATATTTAAACACAGCTATTGCTGTCTCACACTCTTCTTACGAACAAAAGAATAACTGATAACCGAAGATTGATTATGTGTTTGTGTAAGGGGAATAAGTCATACTCCCATTTACATTTTCTGAATTACATGTAATGCTCTCTCTCTCTCTCTCTCTCTCTCTCTCTCTCTCTCTCTTACACGCACACACACACAGTGAGGGGCATTCTTTCGAACCGAAAATCTCTCTTATATACATTTATATGTAATTGTATGTGCGTATAACAGGCAATCCTTCGGTACCTTCCCCCATGACATAGATAAAGAAGCTAGATTGAAAAAAGAGAGTGAGTGACGTCATCTCCTCACACCGACACTCAGTAGATCAATATCGAAGGAATGCCCATACTACATATATATACATTTACATATAACGTGTGTGTGTGTGTTAAGATTTCTGTTGGGCATAGCCATATTACTAATCTGGTGTTAGAATTCAGTATACACATGCTTCAGAATAAGGTGTTAGGTGAGGACAGAGCATAATATGAAATTAAATAAAAGCTCCAATGAAGCTATGAGGTGATGCACAAGCACACAGCTCTGAGTACATTGCATCTTGTGGCAGAAACAGCTGTAAGCTAATGAATTTCATAACGTAATTCCTCTTCTCTTGTCATTTATGTTAGACATACATACATACATGTTACAATGTAAACAATTTTGCATTATATTGAAGGATTGCTCAATACATTTGGTAGAGTACAATATATAT
>NC_068985.1:104541395-104546162 GCF_001194135.2 Octopus bimaculoides
TCTATCTATCTATCTATCTATCTATCTATCTATCTAATATGTGTGTGTGTGTGTGTGTATGTATATACACATACACACAATTCCCAACTTTGACTCTCCATAAATCCTAAATTGCCACTTTGATGTGACAATAATATTAACAGTTTCTGATTTTGGTACAAAACTAGCAATTTTTGATGGCTGGGTTTTACTCGATACCATTGACCTTAGTACTTGACTCGTACTCTATTGTACTGACCCCAAAAGGATGAATGGCAAAGTTGGCTTCTGCAGGATTTGAAACCAGAACAGAAAGAGCTAGAAGAAATTTCTCATGGTATTTTGCTTGATGCACAAATGATTCTACCTGCTCAATACCTTACAAATTAGTAATAATAATAATAATAGTCCTTTCTACTATAGGCATACAGCCTGAAATTTGGGGGAGGGGACAGTCGATCACATCGACCCCAGTACCTAACTGGAATCTAATTTATCGACCCCCAAAAAGATAAAAGGCAAAGTCGACCTCGGTGGAATTTGAACTCGGAATGTAACAAAGGGGAAAATACCTCTAAGTATTTCGTCCAGCGTGCTAACAATTCTTCCAGGAATAAAGAAGTTAGGATCAGCAACATGAAGGCATCCAGGAATAAACAAGTTAAGATTAACACCAGGAAGGGCATCCACGAATAAAATCCTATCACAAATAAGTCCCTACACACCCCATACTAGCATGGAAAAGAAAAACAGATGTTACATAAGCAAACTTGTCATTATGTTGATTATGGAGGGATTATTGGCTAAGTGTAGATCAATTATGATGAGTTATGGCCAGAGGGGTTTTCTGAATAATACACATAACTTAACAAGGAAAATGAAATTCATTATAATTTTTTTAGTAGTGCGGCATGCTTGATAATAAACCATGTCTCATGCAACCTACTTCTCAGAAAAGATTGCTCCTACCCAGTCGGGATGAAGTGAAATGATTAAACCAGGAGTCAAAAGTTGATCCCAAATTCAGTTCACCTTGAACTTAGCCTCAATTTATATAGCTCTTTCTTTCTCATACGCACACATAGATATGTATATATATACTAAAAACAAATAGATACCAGTACACGTACAGATGAAAACCAAAGAGGATCATGGGAGGGAAGATCCCAGAGTTTAAGCTCCAAAACAAAAATATTTTCAAAATGGAAATAAGTTGATTGATTCCTTTTTGTATGTAAAATTATGCTTTATTAATAAAAAGAATTACAAGGAAACAAAGTCCCAGGGAAGCATTTTCTTTCATAGCCTCAACTATTCGATAGCTGCCATAAACTCCTGTACTTGAAATATATTCTTTTATTTTGACAGGGTGTCCAGCAAGGAGTGAATTTACCCACATCTGGGTCAAAATGTTTCTGTGTAACAATCCATAGTTCATCTCCAGATAGAACCCAGCTCTGTTCACACTATTTGAAACAATGAGTTCTGGTACTGAAAACAACTCCTGCGAGGGTTCTGATGAATCTTCTGAGAGTGAACTTCTTGATCGGAGTCTGTCAGTTTGGCGAGGACGAGTGGCTATTAATGAAGATGAAGATTTTGTACCTTGTCCTCTTGACATTCACACAGCTTCCAGCATTGGACATTATGAATGCGTCCGTTCTATTTTGGTCAGGTAAGATGCAATCTCAATTATATATGTGTATTTGAGTTTCTAACTCTGTGCATGAGAGAGGGAGAGAGAGAGATAGGGAGAGAGGGAGGAGGGAAGAGAGGGGGAGGGGAGAGGGAGAGAGAGAGGGGAGAGAGAGGGAGAGACAGACAGACAGAGATCAGTTTGTGATGCAATGGCATAGTTAAAGTGTGTACTGCCCAGGACAGCCCTTGAATTTTCTCTGTACTAAAAGTGCCACTCCCATAAAAGCATCAACTCTGTTGGACTGCACCACCTCCAGTTGCAGCCTTCGTTCCACTATCACAACCTACCCCCACTGCCACAATCTCTCTCCTGTCACCTCCCCCCTCCCTTACAAGCTACACTACTTTTCTGATGATACTGAATTAAAAAACATTTTTCTTTTTACCTTTCTAGGAATGAAGTAAATATTGACTGCCGTAATAAAGGTGGATGGACCCCGTTGATGTATGCCAGCTATATTGGACATGAAAACATCTTGAACCTCCTGTTGAAGGCCAATGCCAATGTGAACATAAGCAACTACAAGGGGCAAACATCTTTGATGTTAGCTTCCAGCTGTGGCAATGAAAGAGTGTCCTATTTCCTGTTTCAGGTAACAAAAATAATCCCTGTTTTCAATCTGCATAAAACCATTGTTTTTAGTGACAATGTTGTTATTGGACAGGTAAGGTAGACATAGGCATGGTTGTGTGGTTAGAAAGTTCACTCCTAGCTACATGGTTTCAAGTTCAGACCCACTGCTTGGCACCATAGGCTGACTAATGCTTTCTGGCCTTGTGAGTAGTTGTAGTAGGCAGAAGCTGAAAGAAACTTATTGTGTTTGTGTGATTGTGTGTGTGTGTATGTGTATGTATGTATGTGTATATATATATATATATATATATATATATATATATATATGTATGTATATAGGTGCAGGAGTGGCTGTGGGGTAAGAAGCTTGCTTCCCAACCACATGGTTCTGGGTTCAGTCCCACTGCGTGGCACCTTGGGCAAGTGTCTTCTACTATAGCCTCGGGCCGACCAAAGCCTTGTGAGTGGATTTGGTTGATGAAAACTGAAAGAAGCCCGTCGTATGTATGTATGTATGTATGTATGTGTGTATGTATGTATGTATATACATGTATATATGTATGTATGTATGTATGTATGTATGTATGTATGTATTTGTGTGTCTGTGTTTACGTCCTCATAAATTAGCAGTTCAGCAAAAGAGATAGACTAAGTACCAGGCTTACAAAGAATTAGTCCTGGGATCAATTTGTTTGACTAAAGGCGGTGCTCCAGCATGGCCGCAGTCAAATGACTGAAACAAATAAAAGAATATATATATGGGTGTTAAATAAAACGAGACAACAAAACCAAGGCAGTGTGAAACTCCTAGCACATTTATAAAGAGAAAGGTGGTCTTACAGCTGTTTCACGGTTATAAAAGATATCCCATCATCAGAGACGATATGAGAGAGTTAACTAGAAAGAAAGAGTAGAGTTCAATATGAGAAGTTATTTTGGAAAGGGAGAGATGTAGGAAGTATAAAGGGAAATAAGAGAATAGAAATAAAAGTAAAAATATATGTTGGATGTTAAAACTGCTGTTCTGTTGTCCAAGGAATGTGCTATGTAGTGTGGGTGAAAAGGGTTTTTGTCCATGGTATGAAAATTCTGATAGGAGTTCATATTTTGTTGTATACATATATATATATGTCCTATTATAAATTTGAGTGATGTGTCTCTGTCTGTTACATTTTTATGTTCGTTAACTCCTCCTAGACCATTGATGCAAGGACAACGAAACTGCCCTAATCCCAGGGAATGTCCTAAGGGGGCGCAATTTTTTTAAGGGCCGCTTAACTGGGGCCCCACTGACACCCCCTCCCCTATTCTATGCTATTGTTAATGTTACTCTTCTTGTTAACCCTTTCATTATCAACCTGGCTGAAACTGTTTCTGGCTCTATAGTACAAATGGCTTGTTTTCATAAGTTTTGAATTCAAATCTTCCACCAAACTTATGTTCCTAAAACCAGCTTAATGATAACTAAGTTATTTTACTAAATTCTTTGTTATATTTAAAATTAATTGAAAGAAACAGAGAACATCTCAAAATAAATACAGTAACAAAAGGGTTTTAAAGTAGTGAACTGGCAGAATCACTAGGACGCTGGGCAAAATGCTTAGCAGTATTCGATCTGGCTTTACATTCTGAGATCAAATTCTGCCCATGATTGACTTTGCCTTTCATCCTTTCAGGGTTGATAAAATAAGCACCAGTTGATCATGGGGGTCGATGTAATCAACTTACCCACTCCCTCAAAATTGCTGGTCTTGTGCTAAAATTTGAAACCAATATCTAGCTATGTCAAAGCAATGAGTAAATTAAAATCATTAACACACCAGAGAAAGTGCATGGCAGCATTTCATCTGTCTTCACGATCTGAGTTCAAATTCTGCTAAGGTTTACTTTGCCTTTCGTCGTCAATAAAATAAGCACCAGTCAATGTAATCAACTTAACCCCTCCCCTAAATTGCTGGCTTTGTGTCAAAATTTGAAACCTATATAATAACTCTTCTTGTTAATCTTTTCCTGTTTCATTTTCCAGCATGGCTCTGATCTTGAAGCAGTGGATAAACGAGGATGGACATCCCTGTTCCATGCCACATATGCCGGACACCAGAATGTTGTCAAATTCCTGTTAGAGAATAATGCCAACTTAAACGCCAGGTATATAGGTCATTGATACTTTTGAAAAATGCCTTTATTTTGCTTTGAATTCTTATCTTTTTATGGCTTAGTAGGAGAAGGGTTTTCAAGATTGTTGGGGTAGCAATGGTAGTGTTCGAGAAGAGGAAGAAAAACAAGAATTGCTGATATTATGCCAAAATTAGAAAGAATCGTGATTATTATTATTATTATTATTATTATTATTATTATTATTATTATTATTATTATTATTATTATTATTATCATGATTATTATTATTATTATTATTATTTCATGTTGGCAGGGAACCAAGCCTGGGGATGACCCCTTTCATGGAAGCAGCTGCAGGAGGACACGAGATTATTGTTCAGCTTTTGTTGCAACATGTA
>NC_068985.1:104546570-104548896 GCF_001194135.2 Octopus bimaculoides
AAATGGTGGGGAGGGACAGGTGGAAGTCTTTCCAATTTTTTTTTTTTTCAGTATCATAATCTCCATATTTCTCTACATATTTCACCAAAAAAAAAATTTAAGAAATGGAGGGGGTGGGGATTAAAATTTTGAAATGCATTTTTTTTTTCATATTTGGAATCTCCACCATCGATATAGTGTGTTTTTGTAAAAAAAAAACCCGAAGTGGGTGCGGTCCCTGATCTTTACCTCCACCCTTAATTGAATTCATGTGGCAATATCAATTTAATGATGATCCATTCCAGACTCTTTTGATGGGTGTGAGAGATGTTTATAAACTATAATTTTGATTGGTGCGAGAGATGTTTATAATCTATAAATTTTTCAAATAAAATATGTTTTGTTAGTATTTTTGTTTTAATTTTCGTTTCTGATTAAATATATTTTAGCGGTCATGCTCAAACAAAAAATATTTCAGCTGTCACACAAAAACTCCTGTGTACGTGTAAGCAAGCTGTCACACTTAAACAAAACAAAAAAAAACAAGCTGTCACAGTTAAACGAAAAAGTGCCAGAAAATTATACATACAAAATTATTTAATTATTCCAAACATTTTTTTATATGCAAAACAACAGACATAGCCAGCAGAATAACTTATTAAACGTAGCATTATCAGTTAACTATTTTTTCTTTTCATACAAATTGTCTCGTGAATTTCTTGTAACTTCGGAAATCAGGTAATTTCGGTAGATAGATAGTCCAAACATTTGAGCTGACTAATTATGAATTATGGGATTGTTGATATGTATTGGTCAGAACTTTTACAGGTTGACTAAGACGAATCGATAGAGGGGAGATCAAAGCTAATGTTCACTTTCATCAAAAGCATGACTTCAGCAGTTACTTTATTGAGAAAAAAAAGAATCTTACAAGCATTGACTTTACAGATAGGCAGAAGAGAACTGATAGATAATGAAAGATAGGAAGTGGGGAGGGGACAAAAGATTTCATATACGCTTTTCTTTAAGCATACCTAGAGGAAGCAAAATGGGAATACAGCGAAGCATCAATCAGGACGGGTTTCCTTTGAAACAAAATAACTATTTTAGCTCAGTTTCCAATGATTTGAACTAACATATATTAATGTATGTCCAACATACTAATGATTTTGCTGTTTCACTGTCTTTTGTTATTCTAAACAAAATAACTTATAAACCTTTTATAGATAAGTGATATCAAAAAGTTCTCAGACTAGTTCTGTAGCACACCAATAGATGGCAGCACACAGTTGCATGCGTGATGAGAGCTAGCAGTGACCTTCATGAGGCAGTGTGCTTAGTGACATCACTATGTTTACTTTACAAGTTCTGAAATTTGTGTTTTTGTGATCATGTATAGGCTGTAGTCTATGATTTTTTTGTCATGGACAGGAAGTTGGATCAGAGAGCCAATGTGAGATCTTACATTAAACTTGGGAAATCTGCTGCAGAGACTGAGCATGCTTCAGCAAGCTTATAACAATGAAGCAAGTTGATTACATCGTTGAACCCAATGTTTAACTGGTATTTATTTTATCGGCCCCCACAAAAGAAATAAAAGCTAAGCCAATCCTAGTTGAACTCAACATGTAAAGTCTTAAGTGCCACAAAGTAATATTTCCAACATAGTAATGCTTGTGTCAACTCACTGCTTTCATTGCTTTAAATGTCGGTTTCAAATTTTGGCACAAGGCCAGCAAGTTCAAGGAGAAGCCAATTAGATTGACCCCAGAGGTACTTACTTTATTGACCCTGAGAGGATGAAAGGCAAAATCAACCTCAGTGGAATTTGAACTCAGAACATAGAGACAGACAAAATTCTGCTAAGCATTTCACCTGGCATGCTATCAATTCTGCCAGCTAGTCGCCTTTAAATCTAACATGCATTAATGCACTAATAACTATTTTTTCTTGACTATCTGCTGCCAAGGTTTGGGGCTGCATCTAATATGCCTGTACATCTTTTATGCCATCAAATACAATATTTATATGCTGTGTTATGCTTTTAACATTTTACCCTTTCATTTCTTTTATGACCTTTACTTACTTCTCTCTCTCCCTCTATATCTATCTATCTATCTGTCTATTTATCTATTTACCTCTCTTATTTATTCTTGTAATTTCTCTAATTTCAGGGTGTTCATTTTAATGCTAAGACCATCATTGGAGACACTGCCCGGTCACTGGCACTTATCAATGGATATATGAAGATTGTCAGTCTTATTGACCAACATGTAGCGATGCGAGGTCAGGGGAAATATTTATAACTATTCTATGTCTTTGCCACATTACAAAAAAAAAAAAAAAA
>NC_068985.1:104548906-104552025 GCF_001194135.2 Octopus bimaculoides
AAAAAAAAAAAAAAAAAGTCCAACAAATTCTATATTTTTAGTTATTTAATTAATTGATAACCTACTCAGATTTCTATAATGAGTATAAGGTTAAATCTCCCAATTACTGATCAAATAGTTATGAATTAAATCTTCATAACTAAAGGTGCAGGCATGGCTGTGTGGTTAAGAAGCTTGTTTTGCAAGTATGTGGTTTCAGGTTCAGTCCCACTGCATGGCACTGTGGGTGTTTGTAAATATTTATGAATGTAGAATTATACCAAGGCGGTGAAGTTTGTCTTCAAGATCTTTTTCTATTTCAGGCGGTAAAGAGTGTGAAAGAGAGACAGAGATAGAGACAGACAGAGATAGAGACAGACAGACAGACAGAGATAGAGAACGTGTAGACGTTGCTGGAAAAAAAATAAGTCATTGTGTGTATGCTGTTAATGTAATCCTGTGTAATTTGGGACTTTGTATGGTTATGTATAGAAATATAAACAAACTAACACACACACACACACACATATATACTCATTTGTTTTGAAGTTTGTGTTCCGTTGTATTAAATATACTCATCCACCAGCTATGGAGAATGAATCAGACAGGAGGCGATGGTTAGCCAGAGAGAGACAAAGGTGAAGAACAGCTAGTCTCACTCAGGAAGAATTGGATGGAAGAAGATTAAACAATACATTAAGGTTATTAAATCAATCGCAAGAAGTGAGACAAGAGAGACAAGTGCAAGATGCAAGGAGACAGGTTCAAAGACGTCAAAATGAAAAGGAGCACCTAATTGCACAAAGGAGAGATATCCAAAGAGAGAGAGCAGCACAAAGGCGCCAAGATGAAACAGAAGAGCAAGCAGCAGTGAGGAGAGAATATCTAAGAATGAGAGCAGTGCAAAGGTGACAAGATGAAATGGAAGAGGAAGCAGCACAAAGAAGAGAAATCAAAAGAGAGAGAACATCAAGAATGGAAGAATTAATTAATACTGAAATGGACCATCCAAAACAAGGTGAACTCATTGCTGGTAGGGTTTACACTAGAAACGTGGTGTTGAAGCAATTACTGAGATAGAGGTTGTAATGTTTTTATTTTTATTTTATTATCCATATCATTTTTATGCCATCATTTCTGATGGCACGGGAACACTAGTTATAGAATATTATTAATACATCACTGTAATTGCTTTCCAGAAGACCCTGCCCGACTTCTAGCAGCACCGCAACTTCCTCGACATCCTATCAATTGGGGCGTACGTACCAAGGAATCAAGAGGTTTGTGTTATCTTTTCATGTAGTTTC
Organism: Octopus bimaculoides; assembly: GCF_001194135.2. Taxonomy (NCBI): domain Eukaryota; kingdom Metazoa; phylum Mollusca; class Cephalopoda; order Octopoda; family Octopodidae; genus Octopus; species Octopus bimaculoides. The sequence goes on from NC_068985.1 coordinate 104,550,193, forward strand.
TTTCTACTAGAATTTAGATTCCTAATGAAGTTTACTGATTGAGATGCTCGATACCTATCACTTGCAATGCCTTCCTCATATTCTAGTATTTAATATATAGTATCATAAAAGCATGAAACTATTTGTAGTTCTTTTGGTTGTGTATTAAACTGATATTTATCTCACTGGATGGAGTACTTGTTTTATTGATTCTACCTATATTGGATATGTAATTTATAAAAAGTGATCTAAATTAAGATCTTCCATGAAAATTTCATGTTAAATTATGTAGCATTCACCATCTTAATAATGACAGTTCTTTTCCTAAATTCTTATATATTTCTGAAATTAATTAAAAGGAAGACATTGTATTTTAAAAATAATAAGGTAATGAAAGGTTTAATCCACCATCCAATTTAACGCACCACTTGGCACCTTGAATGCCATTAGCAGAGTCCACAATGCTGCAAGTATTCAGGCCAAACTTTCAGTTCCGGAGTAACTTCCTTCCTCCATCCCATTATTTTTGGAGGTCCTGTAATGAACCACGGGGCACTGACTTCCCTCCTTGCTAAATGGTGAAACAAAAATAAAATAACAAAACAAGAGGCTCGGTCTTTGATGATTTGACAGTGCTAATGATAATAAGTGTTGATTTATAAAATAATAATAATAATAATAATAATAATCCTTTCTATTAAAGGCACAAGGCCTGAAATTTTGTGGGAGGGGGCTAGTTGATTACATTGACCCCAGTACTCAACTGATACTAAGGATGAAAACAAAAAGTCGCCTTCAGTGAGATTTGAACTCAGAGTGTAAAGACAGGCAAAATGCCACTAACTCTGCCCACTCCCTACCTTCATAATAATAAGAAAATAAAAGAAGAATCCTTTCTATAATAGACACAAATAACAATAATAATCATAATAATGATTTTTTATTTCATTAAATTTTAATATACTTTTAAAATTTTATTTTGTATCTTCTTGTTAATTATTTGATTTGACAAAGATTTTTAATTGTGTTTTTGTTCTAACAGAGTGTTTGTATTCTATTTTATACTACTTCAGCTTCTCCTAATATACGAGATGGGCCTGATGCTTTTGCACGCATCATTGAGCAGTCAAGGAAGTGTGATGTACAGAATTATGGTCGACTGCCTGACCAAATAAGGAAATGTGATGTGCCAACCTTCCCGAGTAAGTTCTTACATTTATCATATATTACTGCTAACTTTGGTATCATGTTGTGATATAAAACTCAGTACCACATGAGTGTGAAATAAACTTCTTAATCCCACTATGTGGTTCTTGAGATATCTTGTTCACGGACAAACAAACAAACACGACTGAAAACAATACCTCCGCCTTTGCTAAGGCAGAGGTAATTATGATTGATAAATATCAAATATCCTTTTCAAGACTGAGTTGTCTTTTATTAAATCAAGATTTGAGAAAAATAGAATTAAGTTCTGGTGATACAAATACTTAAGAATGGATAAGCTTTTTAATTGTATACAACGCAGGAGTGGCTGTGTGGTAAGTAGCTCGCTTACCAACTACATGGTTCTGGGTTCAGTCCCACTGTGTGGCACTTTGGGCGAGTGTCTTCTACTATAGCCTCGGGCCAACCAAAGCCCTGTGAGTGGATTTGGTAGACGGAAACTGAAAGAAGCCCGTCGTATATATGTATATATATATAACGTGAGAGAGTTAGGGGTTGGGGGTTCAACCCACTAAGGGATAGTATCTATCCAGTATACTGCTGGGAGGGTACCCAATTATTGCTACACTAGTGCTATACAATATATATATATATATATATGTATGTTTGTGTATGTATTTGTGTGTC
>NC_068985.1:104552719-104553050 GCF_001194135.2 Octopus bimaculoides
GTGTGTTGTTAGTTCGTGTGTTGGCTGCAGTTTTTTAGGTGTAAGAGAATATACTCTCTATGCACCTGGTGTAAAAGATACCTCAAAGTAAAGCTTAGTCAACTCACATCAGGTCCTTTCTTGGAGTAATAGACATTGTTTCGTCATTGTTTTGACTTATCAATGTCGCATACCAAACAAATCCATTGCAAGACATATGACTGACAATGATTATATGCTAAATGGTTTAAACACCATCTGCTGGAATGTCCCAACGTTTCATGCCACAGAGAAAAAAATTCAAATATCTATATGTGTGTGTGTGTGTGTGTGTGTGTGTGTGTGTGTGTGT
>NC_068985.1:104553060-104559484 GCF_001194135.2 Octopus bimaculoides
TGTGTGTGTGTATTGGTCTAAATACTCATGAATGTTTGATGATCTAAGTAACATTTTGAGAAGTCTTTTCAGCTTCGATGAATTACCATATATATATATATATACATATATATATATATATAACACAACAGACTTCTTCAGTCTTTGTGAACCAGTTCCATTCAGAAGGTATTGGTCAAACTGTGGTATAATGTAGGATGTTAGTGAACAATATTCATGTTGTGGGACCAAACCCCTAGCCACAGGGTTCCAAAGCAAGCTTATTAACCGCACAACCATGAAATAAGGAAGGAAGGAAGGAAAAAGAAGAAAGAAAGAGATAGAAGGAGAGGCAAAGAGAGAGAGAGACAAAGAAAGAAAGAAATGGTAAAATTGTAAATGTTAAATTTGTAATTCTTGTTGATCTTTCCAGCCACTTCTGTTCCGGAAGGTTATGTAACGTTTCCTAGAGGCAATGCAGAAGAAACCTATTTGCGATACAGAGATGTCACGTCACCTATCAACCCACAAGATCATAATCTAGATAGTTCTGGAGGAAAAGGTAATTTATTTCGGTGTCGTTCTTGTTGTTGTTGTCATCATATAGGGGTTAATATATATGGAATATCTGAGGAGTAAAAACCTTCAAATTTCGTAATCTTTTTTGTTGGTGTTCATGCTTGTATGCACTAGGGGATGTAAGAGCAAAAATACAATATAGCATATCATGGGAAAATGTCATTGTCTTCATCACCATCATCATCATCATCTTTTAATGTCCATGTGTTGGTATGGCTTGAAGATTTTGACAGGATCCAATGGGTTGGAGGACTGCATCATATTCCAGTGTCTGCTTTGGCATGGTTTCTATAGCTAGATGCTTTACCTCATACTGATCACTTTAGAGAATATATTGGGTACATTTTCATGGCACCAGCACCAGTGAAGTCACCATGTCACTCACAAGACTAAAATCCCCTTCGAGTAAGTGAGACTATTGGATGGATGGATGGACGGAGAAAGTGAGAGAGGGGGTGGGGTATTTATGTTAAGTGATGAGAGGGTTAAAGCATGAAAGAGGGAGCAGGAACAGGTTTCGTGTTGTAGAGGAGACATATGGCTTCTTGCATTATACAAGAGTGGATAAGGGTAATTGGGGTGAAGCTGGAAATAGGAATAAAGATAGTTGTGACTAATTGTCAGAGTTGGCCCTGGGGACAGGGGAAAAGGGAAGGAGGAAGGGTCATTAGGTAGAGGTTGCAAGAGTATATGGGGAGCGGAAGGGATAGTTAGAGATGGAGCAGAAGTGGGAGGAGTGCGAATATATTGAATAATGCGTAGAAATTGAGAGGGGTTGAGGTGGGAATTGTTTATTTTGACCTTTACTTGTTTCCATAACCTCTCAGAATGGTGAGATTGATGCAATCAATGCCCACCCTGAGTATCTGCAGGTAAAACATGATCTCAATGCCTCAGCAGTGTGATCTCCACTAAAAGCACTCAAGGACCAGCTGGTGATGTTAAGCTGGGGGGAGGGGTGCATTAGGCCCACTGTTAAGCACTATGTTGCACAACAAATTGTTATATTGTGGAGGATAGTGTGTACAGAAGAATCAATATATAAATTCTTCAACTTCATATCTCAAAGACAAGTTTACAAGGTATTGACAACCAGCAGAAAGTTTTAAAATTATTGCAGATTTCATTATGTTTTAGACAGTACACTTAATTCTGCATCATCCAAATCCACCTTGCTGTTAGTAAGGGGAACCAGACCATCTGGTTCCAATTTCATTTGAGCTAAACCAGCATCCTATTAAAGAGAAAAATCTTTTTATTACCTTCATTTTGTCTCATGAAAATTCAGGTGAATATCAAAACCAAAGAATTCTTCAGGACTTACTTAAAAGACATCTTTATTTCATTTTTAATGATAAATGAGTCATTTAAAATATAGTAAGGAATTTCATTAGGGATTTTGGGCCCTCTATAACTTGTAATTGTCTAATGATTTTAATATATTTTAATACATTCACCCCTTAAAATTATATTACCATTAATTATGGAAAGTGGTTTTACCCAACGGCCATGTTCTGTATCAGTGTATAATGCTGGAAATTATCTTTCTTATTGACTATGAGACAATGTGACTCACAGAAAAATACCAGTTCTATGTTTTGGTGGATAATTAACATCATTACAGGAATGTTAAACGGTTAAACGGTCTCTCATGTTAATATGATTTTTATTTTTTTTATTTATGTGACCTATTAAAACCTAGCCAGGCTCATGGGCCCGGTTTCCTGGTTTCTATGGCATATGTGTTCCTCCCAGCTGGACGGGACGCCAGTCCATCGCAGCGTTACTCAAGAAACAGGAAGAAAGAGTGAGAGAAAGTTGGTGTGAAAGAGTACAACAGGGGTCGCCACCACCCCCTGCTGGAGTCCCATGGAGCTTTAGGTGTTTTCACTCAATAAACATACACACAACGCCCAGTTTGGGAATCGAAACCGTGATCCTCCGACCGCGAGTCTGCTGCCCTAACCATTGGGCCATTGCGCCCCCACCATGTTAATATGATACTGAAATCTTTTGAAATCATGTCTTTGTTTCTTGTTTCAGATTCTTGTGATAATGAAGATGAAAGTACAGTGTTTTCTCAGACTGGGGCTTTGACTATCAAAAGTAGTTCAGGCTCCAGTGGTGGTCTCGCTGCAGCTTTGCAACTTAGTCATAGTAATAGCTCAGACAGTGATGATGTTGTAAGTTCATCATTTCCCAAGAGTCTTTTACCAAAACATGAGTATGTATCCGGTAAGCTCTCAAAAGAACGAGCCCACCAAACCCTATCTCAGCCCTCTGTGATTCCAAAAGAGATGTTGGAGATGCCTAGAGATGATGCACTTGGTCTTGCACATTTAGAGATAAGTTCTTCAAACAACCAGCTAAACCGAGGTTATTCTTCTGATCCTTGCCGTTTGACTTGGGGTACAATATCTGGTGATTCAGTTCTTAACTCAAATCATGACAGGAATCTGTTTTATTTGGATACTCAATATAAAATCCAAAGTGACAGCGCCAAAAGACATTTCACTCCACATCAGACAGAAAACAATGAAATGAAATCCTTTCCAGGCAAGGAACAAATGTCACAGAATCTGGATTCTTGTATTGGTTCTCCTCTATCAATTTATCCCTCAGATTTAATAGTTGATCCATACATTAGAACATCGAACCTTGCAGGACAATATGCAAATTTCCCAGTGATTCAACCTGATAACAATACAGCAGGTCAATTTCTTATGCACAGATCTCCATCACAAAATGAATCAGATTTTCCCTCTGATAAACTTGATCAAAACCACCTACACTTTTTATCTACCAACTTAGGAGGGGTTGCTCCACCAACAAACTTTCCTGCTGTGAGTGAAAGTAATGTAGTGAGGGATTTATATTTTGGTGATAAATTAGATTCGTTTTCACAACAATGGCTGCCATCTCACAGTAGCAACAGCAACAATAATGACAGTCTCTTTACGGATGACACGCAAAATAATCCAAATTGTCCCCCTGCCACTCTACAGACTAGAAATGTCAACCCTGTAGATTCACCCAATCTACCTGTTTCAGTGACCCCATCTGATATGCCTTCAGATAAACCTCAAACCCTTGTTGAACTTTTACAACAGCTTGGACTCTTAAAATATTTGCCTGTATTTGAAGAACAAGATGTTGACCTGCAAGTTTTTCTTTCCCTCACGGACAACGACCTTAAAGAAATTGGCATTAAGTAAGTATTCTCCCTTCATGCATACTTTTATTCTTTTACTTGTTTCAGTCATTGGGCTGTGGTCATGCTGGAGCACCACCTTGGAGTGTTTAGTCTATCAAATCCGCCTCTGTTTTTTTATTCCTCCAGTAGCTGGCACTTATTCTATTACACTTTTGTTGCTAGATTGCTACATTACAGGGACATAAACAAACCAACACCAGTTGTTCAGCAATTGGGGACAAACACAAAGACATGCACATACATAACTCTTTTCTCTTTTCTCTTTTACTTGTTTCAGTCATTTGACTGTGGCCATGCTGGGGCACCGCCTTTAGTCGAGCAAATCGACCCCAGGACTTATTCTTTGTAAGCCTAGGACTTATTCTTTGTAAGCCTAGTACTTATTCTATCGGTCTCTTTTTGCCAAACCGCTAAGTTACAGGGATGTAAACACACACACACACACACACACATATATATATATATATATATATATATATATATATATATATATACATATATACGACGGGCTTCTTTCAGTTTCTGTCTACTAAATCCCCTCACAAGGCTTTGGTCGGCTCAAGGCTATAGTAGAAGACGCTTGCCCAAGGTGTCACACAGTGGGACTGAACTCGGAACCATGTGGTTGGTAAGCAAGCTACTTACCACACAGCCACTCCTGCGCCTACATTATGTGTGTGTGTATTTGTGTATATGTGTGTGCTTGTGTATGAATGCATTCGTACTGCAAAGAATTTAGTGTGGCACTCTACTGCTTCTACATTTTCACACATATGCACGCATGCACTCTTATAAATATTTTTCAGATTGTCTTTATTATTCAATTTTTTACTTCTTTGTTATATAAAGGTTGTTTGGTCCTCGGAGGAAAATGGCCAGTGCTATTGCACGTTGGCATAGTAATGTGCGAACACCCTGTGATGGGTTGGAACGGGCTTATGCAGATCGTCTTGAAGCAGAAATGCAGGAAATGGCTATTCAACTTCATCAAGTAAGAAACAGCTCAATCTCTTTTCCTTTTCTTTTTTTTTATAAGGGAGACAACTGTTGAAGATAGGAAAGGTAGACTATTGGTCTATTGGCCAGAACGAAGTGTGTCTTTGAGGTCAGAATTTCCATTTTTGAACTTGGCATACCAACCATGAGCGATTGTTTCAACTATAGCACCCTGTCCATACACAGCACAAATGTCGTGAGCAGCTTTTGCGGCCTTAGAACCTTGATTAAAAGCAAAAAGAAGGAGGTGTTGAAAATGCTTGTTTTTCTTAACTTGACATTCCATTTTAATTATCTGAAAATAAACAAAAATGAACTAAAATTAATTAGAAAAATAAACAAAATAGATTCCAAAATGATTCAAAAATAGAATTTTCAAAAGAAATAGATTCCAAAATTTAAAACCACAATATATTCCAAAATTTAAAAAAACAGCAGGAACTTAGTTGCCAACCCAATAGATGGTGAATATCCTAAGGAATAATCATTTAAAGATGTTTTTGTTACATGTTGTTATTGTTTTTGTTGAATAAAATTTGTTGAAAAAAAGCTGCAATAATCATGCACCAACCCAATATATATATATATATATATATATGTGTGTGTGTGTAACAGTGAAGATTAGTTGTGTAACAGTAATATGGGATGTTGGCGTTGTAATCAGTTTGTAAAGATTGGTTCTTCATTGATTGCCATTATGTTAAGATGAAAGAACAGTGATTGAAGTTGTGAAGAAAATATTTATTTACCGTTACATTGAATACACCTTGCCTTGATGGGCAGGTGATAAAATCCTAGAGCATGCAAAGTAAAGTTAGATGTGGTAGATTTTCCTTGTATAGTTTTGTGTACATATTTTCTTAGCAGGAATCCACAGATAGAGAACAGAATTAGAGCTAGTGAAAGTTGTAAGGTCATGGGAAGTTGTCTCATAGTTGCTGACAGTAAATTTCGCTTCTCCCTCTGACCACTGTCTTTAGTAGCTACCTTGCTTGTGATCATGATTCTAGTGTTCCACTCCCTAACTGATGGTAGCTGTCTCTGACAGAAGTTGTCATTCATTAACTAACTGATTGAGTTGTCACGAGCCGACTAACTGAGTTGTCACCAAGTGACTAACTGATTTTTGCTTGGGGGTTCTTGTTTTTATAACTATCCAGGAGGACAGACATATCGTTGAGAACAATGGATTTAGTTGGTGGTACTTCTTATCTTAATTCTAGCTTTTGGTGGTCTAGGAGAGATTAGAATGGTCAAGTGATGAAGACATTATTTCAGCCTAGCTAAGGCAATCTGGCAAATGTAAAACTGCTGTCACAGAAAAACCATTGTTCCACTGTGAGAAAAGTTCTATTGAACTGTTACTTGAAATTTGGCTATGGTGGATCGAATCCACTTCATGCCTGCATGATTCTCTACATATATATATATATATATATATATATATATACGGAATAATTACTATGAAGCTGTGTGTAGAATATATTGTACAAAGGATCTTGGGTAAGGCCAGAACAATGCGAAGTAAATGCAAGGTAAATCACAAGACAATGAATATATGAAGTCTACATTAATTCATATATTCGATTTGCCTTGCATTTACTTCGCATTGTTCTGACCTTACCCTAGATCCTTTATACAATATATATATATATA
>NC_068985.1:104560291-104567079 GCF_001194135.2 Octopus bimaculoides
TATATATATATATATATATATATATATATATGTATATATATATATATATAGTAGAATAAGAAATAGAAAGCCCTTGCTATAGTATTATTTATTTGGAAAAGTGAATAGAAATGGCTTTTCTGACAATTTTTCCACTTAAATAATTAGATGTTTATAAGTTTATAAACATCTGATTATTGAAGTGGAAAAACCCATTTCTATTAATTTTTTTCACACACACACACACACACACATATATATATATCCCTTTAGCAATTTAAACCAGCCGTGTCAAGCCCATATATATTCTACATGCTTTATGTTCTAATGGACCAAATTCATCTTCTGACCGCAGTTATGCAATGTCTTTCTAAAAATATACTGACGTCATTGAAATCTAGAAAAGGGAGATAATGCATGATTAATTCAAATCAATTTGAATTAATAAGCATTATTTTTTACAAAATAATCTAAATGCTCAAGGGTTATTCTTTTATTCTTTTACATGTGGCCATTAATTTTCTTTTGATTTTTCTTTTGCCAGGCTAATTCTCAGGTAAAACTACTCGAAGCTGAAATACTTCAGGAACAGAAGTTACGTTCTGTGACTGAGGGCTGCTTTATGGAAGAACGAGCTCTTCGTCAGCGTGAGAGATGTCGAATGGAGGAAATATGCTGTCAGTGTCAACAATTACAAGAAGCATTTGAACAACTCAGGTAATGAAATTCATCATCATCATCATCATCATCATCCTCATGTAATGTTCATTTTCCATCCTGCAATGGGTTGGACAATTTAACAGGAGCTGACTAACCAGAGAGCTACACCAGGCCCTGTTGTCTGCTTTGGTATGGTTTCTATGGCTGGATACCCCTCCAAATAGCAATTAATTTCCAGAGTGTACTGGGAGTTTTTTGTGGCCCCAGCACAGGTGCTTTTTACATGACACGTTATGTGTATGTGTGTGTGTGTGTGTGTGTGTGTTTGAAAGCACATGGTTCAGTGTCAAGCTCACAATCATAAGGTAGTGAGTTCGACTCCGGGACCAGGACACTTTACTTTACATTGCTCCAATTCACTCCAACTGACTTGCGACATGATGGGTGCCAAGTTGTATCGGCCTTTGTCTTTCCCTTGGATAACATCAGTGGTGTGGAGAGGTGAGGCTGGTATACATGGGCAACTGCTGGTCTTCCATAAACCACCTTGCCCGGACTTGTGCCTCAGAGGGGAAATTTCTAGGTGCAATCCCATGGTCATTAATGACCGAAAGAAGTCTTTACTCATTTTTACCCTTTTATATGTGTGTATGCATGTGTATGTGTGGATTGTGTATCTATGTTTGTCTCCCCCCACCATCACTTGACAACCGATGTTGGTGTGTTTACATCCCCTTAACTTAGCGGTTCGGCAAAAGAGTAAAGAACAAGTCCTGGGGTCGATTTGTTCAACTAAAGGTGGTGCTCCAGCATGGTTGCAGTCAGATGACTGAAACAAATAATAGTATATACACATAGAGAGAGAGAGAGAGAGAGAGAGAGAGAGAGACAGACAGACAGATGTGTGTGTGGCTGTGTGGTTAAAAAGCTTGCTTCCCAACCGTTTGACTTCAGAATCAGTCCTACTGTGCAGCACCTTGGGCGAGTATCTTGTGTTATAGCTCTTCTGAATTGATTTTGTTGATGGAAACTAAAAGAAGCCTGTTGTGTGCGAGTGTGTGTGTCTACCTTTTTTTTGTCATTAAGTGATGGTTGTAAATGAACATCACAGTTATACAAGTCGTGTTGTGTATACCATAATATGAACTCTAATCACTTATAGATTTATTATTTCACTAAAATGATCTTTATTTTGTTTTGTTGTAGATATTATCGGTCTGAACTGCATGAGAAATTGTTGAATCTTATCTCAGGTGATGTGAAGAAAGAACCATGTGGGAGAGAAACTATTCCTCTGGATTCTTCCTTTCTCAAAGAACTGGATGTTGTGAAGAAAATGGATATTTGCTCGAATGAGCTTAAACAGAAAATGGACTTCATCAGTAGCGCATTAAACGATCTTTTATTGCAGGAAAATATTTCACCTGCATTTGTACCGACCGCATTTTCTTAGCAACAACAACATCAGAAGCATTTCTGTAAAATTTCAATGTCTGTCACCAAACATTTTCCATTTCTGACATTTGTCCTCAAAGCACATACCAAAGAAATTTCAACATTGTTGTTTGATCTGGTCGAGTTCGTCTCAACAAACTCCTTCAATAGGGACCATATGTTTTTGTTTTGTTTTGTTGGATTTTTTAAACTTCTAAATCTTAGGAATACATGCCTTACAATTAAAACAAGATAGCTATAATTAGAAATGTAAATCTAATTCTTCGTTTGGCCAGAGAGTTCCGTATTTGTATTTACGCAAACAGAATTGACCAGGGCTATCCAACAACAACAATAATTACAAACCAAAGAAACAAGTGGGAGATGGGGGGGCGGTCTACAGAATTAGTATGAAAGGGGATATGGATGCTAGAAGTAGTAGCCACATTGTCCTCATGTCAGACACTAAATACCATCTTAAAAAGGAAGAACACTTACTCAGGATTATGTTGCTTTGGAACCATTACAAGATGGACAAGGTATGGATACCTTTTATCATGTGTCTGAACCGTCAAGGTTTACAAGTTTACCTGGGATTTAATGACAACAGAAATAACTTTGTGATGTGTGGTGTAGTCTGACCACTGTGCCTTGTATTAAACTACTGTCCTTCACATCATACTCATCTTTATCATCATCATCATCATCATCATCATCATTATCGTTATCTTCATTGTCGTATGTATAAACTTTTATGATAAGTTGTCGTAATAATTTGTTTTACCAGACTATCTCTTACTTTTTCATTTGCAAAATATTTTCATTGGTTCCATTCCAAGCATTCTTAGCTGTCCCATTCCTAAATATGTATATTTTGCCAAGCTGGATTTGAAACTAGAATCTTTATCTCTAAACAAAATTTTTAAACAAAGAGTCTTTAAACCCAATCCCCTAGGTAACAATATATTTAAATTCAATTTTCTTCTCTTATAGCAGCCTTACTGGGTTAATACCTGCATTACTCTTACTGGTTGGCCTATCATGAAGTATTACAATATGCACAGTTTCTTTGATTATATTTGGAGTTTCTACTGCTGTTCTTTATCTAATAAGCCAGAGAAGAGCCCCTTTGTTGACTGGTATCCTGAGAAGGGCCACTCAGTTGACTGGTATCTTAAGAAGGGCTACTCAGTCGATTGGTATCTTGAGAAGGGCCACTTGGTTGACTGGTGTCCTGAGAAGGGCCACTTGGTTGACTGGTGTCCTGAGAAGGGCCACTTGGTTGACTGGTATCGTGAGAAGGGCCACTCGGTTGACTGGTATCTAAACAAGGGCCATTCAGTTGATTGGTATCGTGAGAAGGGCCACTCGGTTGACTGGTATCCTGAGAAGGGTTACTTGGTTGACTGGTATCTTGAGAAGGGTCACTCGGTGGTACCTTGAGAAGGGCCACTCGGTTGACTGGTATCCTGAGAATGACCATTTGGTTGACTGGCATTCTATAACTAACAGACTCAGTCTATCTTCTGGACCCCAAGCATGCTGTTACTTGTTTTGTTTTGTTTTTTCTATTACTGCTGTAATAGCCTCTGCCCCAGAGACTTGGCTAGTTTCATACTTCCACCCCTCAGGTACTCCCAATCCACATGTCGCACTTGCTTCTCCTTACCCTTGGTGCATCAAAGCTTCCCCCCACCTTTCCCCTGCACAAACTACTATGCCAACTCCTTCTTTCTCAGAACATAGGCCCTCTAGAATCTCATCCCTGCTCATGTCTTTCTTACAGGTGTTGACATACAATTTAAATGGATCTGTCTCACCAGTTTTAGAGAACCTGCAAAAGTTTTGGGCTCTGTTCCTTCCTCCAGGATACAGCAAGTTTGATTCCAGTTTAGTGCTGCCATTACCAAAGATCATCCTGTGGCTTAGTGGATTAAGATATTAATAATCTTTGTATGGATATAAAACTGCTACAATTACATCCAGTCTGAGACAATGTACATAATCAGGAGTGCAGCAATTGACAATGATTGATTATTGAACCAACAGAAATACAAAAGTTGAAGTTGATAGTTCAGTGGTGAGCTGGCAGAGACGTTAGCATGCCGAGCGAAATGCTTAGTGGTGTCTCATCCATCTTTACACTCTGAGTTCAAATTCCGCCATGGTCGACTTTTCTTTTCATCCTTTCAAGGCCGATAAATTAAGTACCAGTGAAACACTGGGGTTGATGTAATCAACTAGTCTCTTCCCGCCAAAAATTTCAAGCCTTGTGCCTTTAGTAGAAAGGGTTATTATCATTATTACTACCAAAGGTGGCGAGCTGGCAGAATCATTAGCATGCCAGGCGAAATGCTCAGCAGTATTTTGCCTATCTTTACGTTCTGAGTTCAAATTCCACTGAGGTCAACTTTTCCTTTCATCCTTTCGGGCTTGATAAATTAAGTACCAGGAGTCGATGTAATTGACTAGTCCCCTCCTGCAAAAATTTTTGGCCTTGTGCCTTTAGTAGAAAGATTATTATTATTATTACCAACACTACCAAAATGTTATCAACACAGCTTCATTTTTGTCTTTTAAACATTAATTTGTTTTTTAGCTGCCAGGATTAAGATTTAAAAAGACAGGTTATATTTATGAAGGAGTATCATCATCATCATCATCATCATCATCGTTTAACATCTGCTTTCCATGCTAGCATGGGTTGGACGATTTGACTGAGGACTGGTGAAACCAGATGGCTACACCAGGCTCCAATCTGATTTGGTAGAGTTTCTACAGCTGGATGCCCTTCCTAACGCCAACCACTCCGAGAGTGTAGTGGGTGCTTATACGTGCCCCCTGCATGAAGGCCAGTCAGGTGGTACTGGCAACGGCCACGCTCAAAATGGTGCATTTTACGTGCCACCTGCACAGAAGCCAGTTCGGCGGCACTGGCAACGATCTCGCTCGAATGTCTTTACATGTGCCATCCGGCATAAGTGCATATATGTGCAAATACACACACACACACACACACACTACATGATGACTAGTGAATATTCTTGTCGCCATTTAATCTGTAAGTATATCCAAAAGAATTCAGTAATGAAAACAACACAAACGAGCTAAAGTACTAAGTAATTAATCTACACAGGTTTATGGCCTTTCATTAGACAGAATAGCTGAATGCTATTTCTTGTATTCTTATTAGGTTAATTTAGAAATTCATTTAATTATTTTGATAAATTTTTGTTGAGACTTGGAAATAAGATACTTTGATGAAAATTGCAGATGCTATCATGTTGATTATGGTCTTCAAATTTCATAAACACGTACAAAGAACTCATTTGCAGAATGGCCATTAACTGCATAAATCTTGCACATCTGTATTCCTCAGTCTAAGATAGTCTGGAAACATAATGGACATTGTTGTTCTTTACAGTCTATGAATGATATTTAGGTATATTTAACTCTTATCTTCCTGTAAGATACTCAAGCAGCACATGAGTCTGTAGCAGTGAACCAGTTATGAAACGCATGAGATCATAAGAATCAAGCTAAATTTGTTTACCACATGAGTGGCTGTGTGGTAAGTAGCTTGCTTACCAGCCACATGGTTCTGGGTTCATTCCCACTGCGTGGCACCTTGGGCAAGTGTCTTCTACTATAGTCTTGGGCCGACCAAAGCCTTGTCAGTGGATTTGGTAGACGGAAAACTGAAAGAAGCCTGTCGTATATATGTATATATATATATATATGTTTGTGTGTCTGTGTTTGTCCCCCCAACATCACTTGACAACCGATGCTGGTGTGTTTACGTCCTCGTAACTTAGCAGTTCAGCAATAGAGACTGATAGAATAAGTACTAGGCTTATAAAGAGTAAGTCCTGGGGTCGATTTGCTCGACTAAAGGTGGTGCTCCAGCATGGCCGCAGTCAAATGACTGAAACAGGTAAAAGAGTAAAAGAGTGTATGATATTCTCCTACCACCACCATCACCACCATCACCACCAATTTCTAAGCTTACACTGAAGTCTGTAAAACAAATGCTCAACAAGACAGTACAAGTTTTCTGCTCTATCGTGACTAATGAAGCTCTGACAAAAGTGTGACTATTGAAATGTTGATTTCAGACCATTCTCATAAATGAGCAAATAAATGAATGCATGTCACATTCTTCCTGATACTATAGGCTAATGCATTCTTTTATTCAATATTGCCCACCAAGTATCAGATGTCACTTTTGCAACAGATGTTTTCTCTTGAAATTAAAACATTGCAAGTTGTAAATTGTGGGTGTATAACTAACACTATTTTCGTTTATCTCGTATTTGAGATAAACCATATGGTCTTGTGTTCAGTCCCACAGTGCTGCACCCTGGGCAAAATGTCTTCTACTAGAGCTGCAAGCCAACTAAAATCTTGTGAGTGGATTTGGTAGACAGAAACTGAAAGAAGCCCATCATTTGTATGCATGTGTGTGTTTGTATGTGTATATATGTGTATGTATGTCTTTGTTTGCTCATCCCAGTGCTTGACAACCGGTGCTGGTTTGTTTACATCCCTATAAATTAGTGACTGCAAAAGAGGTCAATAAAATAAGTACTATAGTTTAAAGAAAAATAAGTACAGAGTCAATTTATCTAACTAAGACTTTTCAAGGCAGTGCCCCAGCATGGCCGCAGTCTAAAGACTGAAAGAAGTAAAGAATAAAAGATAATATAATATATATA
>NC_068985.1:104568333-104569077 GCF_001194135.2 Octopus bimaculoides
AGGTTTATTTAGCCAGAGGGGAAGCAGATAAGAAAAAAATTGCCGTGAGGACCAAAGACGAGGTATTTCGTGTTGCAGCACGGAATTGAGGTATTTCGTGCAGCACGGAATTTTGTCAGTGAACAGGTCGCAGTCTCAAAGCGACGAAAATATTTTGGTAAATTAAATTTAAATGCTGAAGAGAATCTAACGGTTTTTGTGTGTGTTTTAAATGGCTTATAAACACCTTCCACGCTGCAATTGTTTTTATTATATATTTTGTTTCCGGTATAATATTACTAAGAAATATTACCTGTCCCTGGCACATTGGAGAGGAAAAAAACTGCCGGTACGCCACTTCAGATAGTTTGAGAAGCACTGCTGTAGTTAACGCAGCATTATAGAGGCTTAGCTCTTATTTTTAGCAATATAGGTGTTTCCTAACACCCTAATATATGTAGTGAAACTAACACCTCGATCGCCATTACATACGAAACTACCTATCGCCATTAGATACAAAACTATTATCGCCATTACATACAATCTTCTCATTTAAATATAAACAAGCGCGAGCGTAGCGGAAAACACCAACCTTGTCATCACGTGACTGATTAATATTCGAAGCGGCAACTTCTTCGAACCGTTCCCGCCAGAACGCAAACTGACCAATCACAGCCCTTAATAAGGTCACGTGATAGTGTTTTTCTACTACCGTCTTGGAGCCCCCTTAACGCTTTAAATAGAGCAACTCATACCCAGCAAATT
>NC_068985.1:104569485-104572132 GCF_001194135.2 Octopus bimaculoides
TTCACATACAGACTCTTCCAATTGTGTACTCAAGAACTGGTATAAATGCTCACGTGTTACTGACTCTTTCTATCTGCTGTAATATCTCACATACATACTTTTCTTTGTACGACGGCCTGTCTTTGATTATGTTCTTATATGTCGCATTCACACTCTCACATACACATACATCTTTAACGCCATAATAAATATCTCTGTTATTCATCTTATACGGTTGTGGTCTTTCATTACTGGTCATCTATGTTATCGTAGCATAACATATTATATGTATATCATCATTTGATATATTATTTTGTGTTCGACCGTGCGACGCGTTTAAATAAAAGGAGTCCTCTATTTTTCCATTCGTCACCATTTCTCCTTTTTGAGTTCGCACGGTCGTCCTTACATATATATATACACACATACACACATATACACCTGTATGTGTGTGTGTGTGAACTTATTAGAAAACTCTTTTTCATTGTCCTCAAATTGAGCACTACAGAGCTGTATCTTCGATCTTTTTCTCTCTATAGAGATCGATACCGATCATTAAGAAACATGTTACAGTGTGACATATTCTCAAGAAAAACAATCTCACTGACACAACTAAATATCGATCTATCGATCTATCGTTCTTATAACATTCAATCTTAAAGTGATGGTAACAGGTTTTACTTTCTCCAACTCTTCGAGACCGTCTCCCAACTATGCGTGAACACCGGTATCACTTCCATAATGCTGAATATACGGAAAACTTGGCCCCTTATATCACTCACCAAAAGTTTCTCATCTTTGAGAAGTTCGGTGAAATATCATTGCACTTTACATCGGCAAAACTTTTGACTGTGTCTGGTTAAGCCTCCGAAAACCTCTAAGTTAAACCTATGAACTCCATCCCTCTCTTATCACATAGTTAGAAGGTTTGTGTCAAATTATGCAATGCACTGGTGGGTCTTTGCTATATACTCAACACTAGAGTACCACAATGTTTCAATATGTCATCAACACTCAGGCCCCTCACCAGACTTTGGCCCCTCACCAGACAGGGAGATTCAGCGTGAGATACAGTGTAACAAAGCTGGTCCCTTTTAAATACAGGTACGACTCATTTTTGCCAGCTGAATGCACTGGAACAACGTGAAATAAAATGTCTTGCTCAAGGACACAACGCGCAACCGGAAATCGAACTCACAACCTTACGATCGTAAGCCGAATTGTCTAACCATGCACCTTCACTCTACACGAACCATATCATCCATTACTTCCTTTTCATGAACATTTTTGTTGGCACTCCGTCGGTTACGACGACGAGTGTTCCAGTTGATCCGATCAACGGAACAGCCTGCTTGTGAAATTAACGTGCAAGTGGCTGAGCACTCCACAGACACGTGTACCCCTAATGTAGTTCAAGGGGAGATTCAGCGTGACACAGAGTGTGACAAGGCTGGCCCTTTTGAAATACAAGTACAACAGAAACAGGAAGTAAGAGTGAGAGAAAGTTGTGGTGAAAGAGTACAGCAGGGTTCGCCACCATCTCCTGCCGGAGCCTTGTGAAACTTTAGGTGTTTTCGCTCAATAAACACTCACAACGCCCGGTCTGGGAATCGAAACCGCGATCCTACTACCGCGAGTCCGCTGCCCTAACCACTGGGCCAATGCGCCTCCACAGTAAACAGCAATACTACATATGGTAATATTTAGCCAAACATCTGTAATGCCAGCTTTTGATAGGCGTGGCAACCTAAAGGAAAAGTTTAATTTTCGCACCTAAAATTGCCGCTAGAACATTTGAGAACTTTGTGGAGAAAGCATACTAAAAAAAAAAATACCAGATTCGTCTATCTCTGAGATGAGGGGGCACACTTGGCTTATTGCAACTGGAAGCTACGTATATGTTCAGTCTCTCATTTGATAAGGCAATTTTCAACCCACAATTTCTTCGCTGGAGAATTATTCCTACCACAACAAATTATGTTTCACTCTTTCTTTGACAATTACTCTTTGTTTCAAACATATGTATTTAACGATTGTAAACATTGTAAAGCAAAATGTTAAATGTTATCAATAAAACATGATTGAAGATAATTTCTCTTTTACTTCACCCGCCTTCTTCAAAAATCTAACCAGATCTGATAGCTTATAAAGTTCATGGCCGTTGCTTCTCCTCTGAACTAATACATACGAAAATGATGCCAGAAACTCATGGTGAGTCTACTGGTCTGAACAAAAAATAGTAACAATGAATGCGATTTTAGATAGCTGTTCGACAAACATAAGGATTAAATATTATACAATCGGACCAGAGCATCGGGGAAAATGTTTTGCGGTATTTCCTTGGTTCTTTTATTTTCTGAGTTCAAATCCCGTCGAGGTCAACTTTGTCTTTCAGTTCTCCAGGATTGATAAAGTACCAATCGAGTACAGGGGTCGATGGTATTAACTAACCAGCCTTCTCTCTTATAACTGATGGCTTTGTGCCTAAATCACAGGCCATTGTGTAGAAGGGTGTGGGATGTTTCGGCACAGCTGTTTTGGTGTCACTGATTCGATGCTGACTTATTTGACAAACTATTTTATTGTCATGTGCTTTTCCTCCCTTCCTGCCTCTTTCTCTCTCTCTCTCTCTCTCTCTCTCTCTCTCTCTCTCTCTCTCTCTCTCTCT
>NC_068985.1:104572655-104575418 GCF_001194135.2 Octopus bimaculoides
GTAGTGGATGAGATAGCTTGCTTATGTACCAATTTCTTACACGATAATGTTCAGAATGAATTTATTTCGCAAAAATTGGCTCCTAAATTAGTCAATGGAACTGAAACGACAGCAGCAGCAGCAGCAATAATAACAACAACAACAACAACAATACCAACAACAATATGAAGATCAGATGTGCTAACGATAGGTAAAAATATTGAAGATAAAAATTAACCAAAAAAAGCAGTGTTCACCTGAGAATGTTCGAAACGTGGGCTGAAGATGATGTGTGGTGTGCCAAAATGATTTGAGATGTATCACTTAATCGTATTTAGCCGTTGATAGTAGCATTGAGTGGAGGCGCAATGGCCCAGTGGTTAGGACTCGCGGTCATAGGATCGTGGTTTCGATTCCCAGACCGGGCGTTGTGAGTGTTTATTGAGCGAAAACACCTAAAAGCTCCACGAGGCTCCGGCAGGGGATGGTGGTGAACCCTGTTGTACTCTTTCACCACAACTTTCTCTCACTCTTACTTCCTGTTTCTGTTGTGCCTGTAATTCAAAGGGTCAGCTTTGTCACAGTCTGTGTCACACTGAATATCCCCGAGAACTACGTTAAGGGTACACGTGTCTGTGGAGTGCTCAGCCACTTGCACGTTAATTTCACGAGCAGGCTGTTCCGTTGATCGGATCAACTGGAACGCTCGACGTCGTAACCGACGGAGTGCCAACAACAATTTACACCCGTATATAATTATGCATGTTATTCATTAAACGTTTTCGTTACACCTTTCACTTCATTTTTCTCCCTTCCACCACCACCCTTGACTCACATCCTGTTAACAAAGAACATCACCACCACCACCCTGCCAAACACACATCATACCTAAAAAAACCCACTTGTTCTCATGTTTTCATTACAGACACACATACAGATATATATATACATATAGAAAGATCTTTAAATGTTTTAGGGCACAGCTTGGATTATAACCATATCTACAAACTATACGCACACACACATACATACATTTCATATATACATACATACATATATACATACATACATACATATATACATACATACATACATGCATACATACATAAATATTCTTTTATTCTATTACTTGTTTCAGTCATCTAACTGCGTTCATGCTGGGGCATCGCCTGAAAGTTTTTCTTTTAGTCGAAGAAATCGCCCCCAAGTCTTATTCTTTGTAAGCTTAGTACTTATTCTATCGGTGACTTTGCCGAACCGCTAAGTTACGAGGATGTAATCACGCCAACATTGGTCGTCAAGCGATGATGGGGGACAAACAGACACAAAGACACGTGCATGAATATATATACAAATACATACATATATGTACACACAAACACACACACACACACACATATATATATATATATACATACACACATAGAGGCTAAATTGTCGCATTTTATAATTTTAATTTCGCGCATGCGCACGTTTCTTTTTGATTTTGTTGACTACACAGTATAGTAGGGTCAGCTGGCACCGTCTGTGAGAAAAACAATACCATAACGCAATACACTCTGCTAGAAATTTGGAAACGACATGTTGCACTGCTTGGCATTCGCGCCGGCAGACCCAATACGAACAGATCGTGAACTCACAGAACAACCATTGGCTTACCGTGTTTCCAAAACATGAACCGAGAGTGATAAATGTCAAACATCCACTCAACATCGTGGTGTTTGGAGTGATCACTAGTGATGGCGACGTTATGCCTCCATTCATCTTCCCACATGGCCTCAGACTCAATATGGAGGTCTACATCAAGTGCCTGGAGGAGGTAGTGCTGCCCTGGGTCAAGTGAGTAGCTGCTGAAAAACCTTATGTCTGGCAGCAGGACTCTGCACTATGCCACACTAGCAGGTGAACCCTGTCATGGCTGTCAGACAACTTCCGCGATCACGTCACCCCTAACACCTGGCCACCTAACTCGCTTGATTATTATGTGTGGGATACAGTTGAGCGAGAGACCAACAAAACTCCTTGTAACACCAAAGATAAACTGAAGGCAAAGATTATGGCAGCATTCACCAACTTAAACAACGAGACTGTCCAGAAGAGTTGCAGGAAATTCTGTAGTCGTCTGGAGGCTGTGGTTGAAGCCAATGGCGGCTCTATTGAATAAATTTGCTCTTTAGTATTTTAAGATGAAATTTTGGTAAATATATCTGCTAAAATGAGATGTCAGCGTTATTTTCATTTTTGCGTAATTTAGACGACATATATATATTCATTTATGTGTGTGTGGCTTTGTTTCTCTGTTTGTCCCCCCAAAACCACCATATATATATATATATTATAATGGACAAAGCTGCTTATTTATTAGGTGTGTAACAGTTGCTAAATGAAAGCAATTATTAAAGGCTTGATTGTCTGGAAATTTTTTTTTTATAAATTCATGTGCCAAGAAATTTCCTGTAATTTTGATTTCTGAAGATTATTGAATATTTGGACTACAAGTTTTTCACAAATTTAAATATTCGTTGAATTCACTGTGGAGTAGATTTAATAAACAATATTAATTCGTTACAGGCATGGTCGCAGTCTAGCAACTGAAACAAATGAAAGATATATATACATTATGTTATATATAATAAGCGTATGTGAATATATCTATTTGTATGATTATTGCTTTAATTATACTTTCTTAAAACGTAAACTCCTTTTCATCCATGTTTGTTTGTATATGTGCATGTATGTATGTATAAATATATATACAAATATATATATATATATATATATATA
>NC_068985.1:104577210-104577758 GCF_001194135.2 Octopus bimaculoides
TACCAAAGTCACCCCAATTATTCAGCCGCGAAAGCACGATTCAATAGCGATATACTAATAAATAGGTCCTTCATCATTTTTTCAATTTACTAATTCATAAACTCATAAACAACCTTTCACAAAAACCTTCCATACACGCACACGTACAAGATAAAAGCTCGCCATCACTAACTGAAAGAAACCCGTCGTATATATATTTATATATATATATATCTCACACACACACACACACACACACACAGATATTGATAGATAGATAGATAGATATGTATGTATATCTACAAAGACAGATGGACGCAGTGGTGCAGCATCTCATGCACTTTTAGTTATTTTTGTACATATAAAATGTTGTAGGTATAATGTACTGTACATACAACGCGTGTATAAACATACTTATATAGCTATGTATGTTTAGGATATTTCTAAAAATAAAGCTGTGACTGTTTTAGGAATGCCGCCATGTCTTCAAACTAAAGGTTGGTATGATTATTATATGAAGCAATCTTGACCTGTGTGTGTGTGTGTGTGTGTGTGTGTGTGTGTGTGTG
>NC_068985.1:104577768-104580367 GCF_001194135.2 Octopus bimaculoides
GTGTGTGTGTGTGTGTGTGTGTGTGTGTGTGTGTGTGTGTGTGTGTGTGAGTGAGAGAGAGAGAGAATCTGTGAGTGAGTGAGTGAGTGAAAGTGCGCGCGCGCGAACTGTATCTATCTATTTTCCTATTTATCTTTCTTTCTCTCTATATATATTTATCTATCTATCTATCTATTTTCCCACTCTCTATCTACCTATCTACATACATATATATATACACACACACACATATATATATATATATATATATATATATATACACACACACATATATACACATACACACACACACATATATGTATGTAAAAGGTTGAAAAGGAATACACGAGTTGATATGTATTTTATTTATATATATATATATATATATATATATATATATATCTGTGTATGTATGTATGTATGTATGTATGTATATATGTAGAGAGAGAGAGAAAGAGGGGGGAGAGAATGTAGAGTGACAGAGATACAGATATGTATACATACACACATGTATATATATGCGTCCGTGTGTTTGTATGTGTGTGCGTATTTGAGTTTCTAGGCGTGTTTCAACTTTAAGCCATACGAAAACACGTAACGCTACATTTAATTTTTAAATATTATGCCTAAAAAATATTTTATTCCCATGGTATCATCAAAAACAACAATGAAATATGACTCAACTTTCGAACTGAAAATTGCTGCATTTACGATGTCTTCGAACAACAGCGTTGTAGCGAATAAGTACATAGTGAAATGAGAAGTTGATATGCGATTGAAGAGAAATAATAAAGAAGATAATAAAGAAGAACTGTAAGGAAATAATAAAGGAAATAATAAAGAAGAACTGTACTACACGAAACGACACCAGTCAATGGTCTGAAATTAGAAACTTACTGAGGAGTATAATTAATCACCACATGCAGAGAGAACAATGACGTACACATTCATTCTTAATATGTTCCAACAGATTCGAACGTGGATGTGTTAATCGCTGTTGTGTTTTGTATACAGAGAACAATTTCTGATAAGACGCTAGATTAATTGCTACAGGAAATCGTCTGGAAGTGTGATCTATCATAGACATGTGAACACATTATTGGATGGGCGTTGACTTTCACGATTTCCTCTACCCTTTGTCGGGCTTTGTTTTAGTCCGGCAAGATGTCCAAAATCACCATCTTCACCAAACTAATTAGGTGGGGTTGCCGGTTTAGTCGTCGACGACCCAACCATGTAATAGGTCGTCCATGAAACTTGATGTACTAGGTTACATGTTGCCAGTAGCGACTTGATACAGTGAAGGAGTGTTTGAGACATAGCAGTGTTGATTCGGACGTGAATATGCTAATCGCAATGGCCTAGTGGTTAGGGCAGCGGACTCGCGGTCGTAGGATCGCGGTTTCGATTCCCAGACCGGGCGTTGTGAGTGTTTATTGAGCGAAAACACCTAAAGCTCCACGAGGCTCCAGCAGGGGATGGTGGCGAATCCTGCTGTACTCTTTCACCACAACTTTCTCTCACTCTTACTTCCTGTTTCTGTTGTGCCTGTAATTCAAAGGGTCAGCCTTGTCACACTGTGTCATGCTGAATGTCCCCGAGAACTACGTTAAGGGTACACGTGTCTGTGGAGTGCTCAGCCACTTGCACGTTAATTTCACGAGCAGGCTGTTCCGTTGATCGTATCCTCGACGTCGTAAGCGACGGAGTGCCAACTACAAGCTAATCGCTTTCGTATTTCGCCTTCAGAAAACACGAAATTGTCGAGTTACTGAAAAAAAAATTCACAAAATGGTTATCACCTACCCGAACGAGCGTATATAGTCTAGCACTTAAGCTGATAAAACCACATCTAACAGAAGGTAAACATTTCAAATTTTAATTGTGTTGTCTAATAAGTTGAATAATTAATAAGAGAAAGAATTATCTTCAACAATGATTATTAATAACACTAAACATTTTTAATGCACATAATGTACAATTTGTTATATGAAGATTAAGTTTGTGAATTAAGAAATAATGAATTGTCAAAAGACGAAAGCCAAAATATTTCTTAAATATATCAGAACATAATTGACGATTACTTTATAGGAAAGTGGGTTATACATCTTTAGATGTATACCTGACTTTCCTATATTAAATTAAGAATTAACGGAACGCTGAACTCCAGACTATCAACACAAACAACATTTATTCAAGGTGGAATATATACATCTTTAGCTCTTGTTTGTTGAGACGTCTTCTGTGTGTGTGAGCATGGTTGTTGGGACGTTGGTATGTAGATGTGACCGAGCCGTCTAGCGTAAGTTCGAAAGATGGAGAGAGATAGCTAAACACGTCCTTGCTCAATCGCTGGCCAGCAAGAAAGAGACAGATCAAAGCGGGAAAGCTTGGTTGTTGAATTCCAGCGTTACTACAGGGCTCCCTTGCCAGTGCGGAACGCACGATAATATAATTCTGTTGGAACGCCTGAGGCAGGATGACCACTGAAAACCACCCACAAGATGTAGCACAAACACACACAAAGAAAAATTAAAGAAATGAAATGTACACTCGTGTGATACATGCATGCAATGTACAAATTGAAGGAATGAAAGAAAAACATGCAATATGGGCAGTA
>NC_068985.1:104582465-104583296 GCF_001194135.2 Octopus bimaculoides
TTTTCCGTATCTGCAATACTTTTTCAATATCTCCAGTAGGCACGAATTTCATATCCATCACTAAAAATATTTGATTCTTGCTCTATAGAGAAATATTTGATGATATATAAAAATAAAAAAAAGAAATAGAACTTAGAAAATCTGAAAATTTGTCTTTTTTGTAAAAGGTGTCTCTGGAGGTGTCTCCTCACAGCATAAGGAAGTTTATTTTGTTTATTTCTTTTTTACAAAGCCGTTGGGTAAAATTGCTTTCAGCAGTTAACAATAATAAAACTTTGAGCGGATATATCCGTTTTCTGCCTTCAAAGTGTTAAACGTGGGTCTAAAGACAACATGGACTCCGGCTGCAATGAAAAAAATTCTCCTAAGAGAATTGAACTCAAGGGATTTTATAAGCCTGCCAAAACGTTCTATAACGTTCCATAAGATGTTTTTAAGCAGAAAAATTAGACATTTTCTGACTGTCACTGCCTATTACAAACTAACGTCACGGAGGATTAGCTGAATATTGCCAGATATAGTATTATTATTATTCATCAGTGGTAAATATATCTAAGTCAATATTGTCATATGCTGTATTTTTAGCATATAAGTTGACGTAGTGTACACATTCAAACATTAACACTATCTTTTCAAATCCTGCTGCATATCACTTGGAATTTTAGATCCTCCAAAGTTATCTGATGTATAAGCCAACTGACCTTTTCAGATGTAAATTTTGGTCTGAAAAGTTCTTCTTGTATGGTAGAAAATGCTGTATAGAATATTCTTTTCTACTCTAGGCATAAGGCCCGAAATTTTGGGGGAGGGGACCAGTCGATTAGATCGACC
>NC_068985.1:104583306-104591567 GCF_001194135.2 Octopus bimaculoides
AGGCATAAGGCCCGAAATTTTGGGGGAGGGGACCAGTCGATTAGATCGACCCAGTACGCAACTGGTACTTAATTTATCGACTCCGAAAGGATGACTTGCAAAGTCGGCCTCAGCGGAATTTGAACTCAGAACGTAAAGACGGACGAAATACCGCTAAGCATTTTGCACAGTGTGATAAAGTTTCTGCCAGCTCGCCGCCGCCTTACCGTATAAAATATTATTCGCCAACGGTTCTGGCTTTCGAATTTAAAGCATTCCTGGTTTGAATTCGAGAAAGTCTATTTTTTACAAAGCAACAGTAAACTAATGTTCTCGTGTTATTAAACGCGTGTATTTAGTATGAATATAGTGCAGAAGGCAAAAAATTGCAATGAAACTCACGGCAGATTTAGAACAGAAAATTACAAATTTTCACCGATATCTCATTAGAAAGAAGGGGCAATACATCAACGTAGAATTGGATTAAGAATATAGCTGAAATACCTTGCTTTTGCGTTTTTGTTTTTTTTTTTTGTACGCCTACCAATAAAGCTGCTGATACCAAAGGTAAAAAGTGCAGGTGATAAAGAACAAATCCAAGTTCATAGTCATATTAAGCTACCTTGCTTTCAGAACCGAATTATAACCAATGTTTATTTTTAAATGAAAAACAATGATAAATATAAAGTTCCCTTTTGGTGATTTCGTTCACGTCTGCTAGAAAGGTTGGATGGCTGAATTTGGAATACATTCATGCATTGAAATTGTGTAGAAAATGCCTCCAGGTTGTTTAAGAAGGTGAAAAAAAAACTTGTTAATTGGAGCACGTTCAGATCCCATTTAACAAACAATGTCAAGAAACATCAAAAACGAAACAATTCTATTACTGAGGAACCCCCCCCCCCCTGGTCAGGAGCATTAATGTCTACGCTGCATTCTTTCGATGTAAACTTAAATCTTTTAAAGACAATGTTTGTTTCGAATAATACTGTAGTGGCGCGAAATTATAGCCGCCATTGAGGAAGTACTATTCTGCGCATGCGCAGGGGACTTCACCACCGGAAGCCTCTCGAGTTGCACATGCGTAGTAAAACTCGTACTTAAGCAGTTAGTTTCAATTTCTCGGTGAGTTGAGTTCAGACCTACATGACAACACCTCGCTCCTCCACGAAGCATTTTTACACTGTTCTCTGGCAGGCATCAAGGAAGACCTTAACCTTCCATTACCAAACCACAATTTAATCAGCGGCTGCTAAGCTGAATGACAGGAATTTGTATAACCAAGTATCATCCTAAATAAACCTTTTTATTATGTTGTTAATTGTTCTGATGTCTCTTCATTTGTAATGCTGTTGAAAGGTGATAGAGAGAGACTAACGTCTCGATGACAAATATCATAACTATTGCAATACAAATGGATGGTTGATGGAGAAGGTCATCAACAAATGGCAGTTATGTATGCGGTCCAACACAAAGTATATTGTGCAATTTTGAATAAAGTCTTGAGGAGGTTTCCGTGGAAAGAAATGTTGAAATTGGAGCTTCAAATGCAAGGAATGGGTAAAAAGAGCATTCTTTTGGGAAGGAACTGTGGAAAAGAAGTATAGATTCCTAAGTAGAATTGGGAACTTTCAATAATTCAGATCTTTTGTAGATTCCTTTATACCAGAGGATGAACGTATTTACTGCAAGATTTGGAAACTTTATCATATATGGGATTATTTTTTGGCAATAACAAATATCTAATACAGAAAGCGGGAAAAAATGTTGTAATATTGCCAGCGAGATTCGAATGCTGCGACTGCTGTAATCCACAAAGCTGTACTAATGCTTACACCAAAGCGACATCACAACACTTCACGTCTAAATTACAATGCTTAACACCAACGTAGCTAAGTTTACGCATACCAGGGTCAGCGGCCTTTCAACAGGAATCTCAATATACACAGTATCAAACAATGATACATGTATATAATTTACGCGCGCGCACGCACACACACAAACACACACACACACACACACACGCGCGCACACACACACACACACACACACACACACACACACACACACACACACACACACACACACACACGACGTTATTAACCTTGGAAATAAAATCTCTAAAGTATTTATGATTTGTGTTTCAAAATTGCTGTATCACTTACCGAAGATTTTTATTGCCAATAAAATAACTTTCAAATGAAGTTCATTTTAAGAGTTCTACTAAATAATGCCATAAAAATGCCAATGTGTGTATATTCAATAAACTGTTACTATTTATAATTACAATGTCATTACAACTATAGTACTTGATAAACGTTATCTTTCTCTGTAGGTTAGTCACATTAAGGAATGACTTTAACAGGTCTTTGTAATGGCGAAAGATCATTCTCGTGGTCTTTTCCAGGTGGTTATTTCACTAATGAGGACATGACATGGAAATCTCACTTCCTTCGCTCTGACCATATGTTCTATCATAGCTGGTATTTCATGATTACTTCTATGCTTCCACTGTTGGCTTCTTTTAGGAAAGCATTACTGGTTTTGTAGTCTGCCCTTTTGATATTTAAGAAGGCGCAGTTTCTTTTTCTTTTGCTGGTGGAAACGTTCCAGATTTTTCACAGCCGTATGACGACATTGAAAAAGCATAAGTTTCGTTTTTGGAGTGGTTAGATGTTTGTTCTCTGTAAGTGTTCCCAAATGCTGAATGGGTAGATCTAATTCTGCGTTCCACACCATTTTACAGAAGTTCATTTATTGGACTGAACACTTTCAAAATAAGGAAAATGATCGACTTGTTCAACAGGTGTATCAGATATGGTGATATTGAAATGAGGGAGGTTGATCTTTGAAGCAGGTTGAGCGAGGACTTTGGCCTTTTCTATATTCACTGTGAGACTGTCACACATCTGCCGCCAATCTGCTAGAAACTTCAAGCAGCTCCTGACTAGAAACTTCAAGCAACTCCAAACCTGTTTCTATCTTCTTTGTCCCATCGATGTTGTGATTTTCAAGTAAAATAAGATAAAAACATTGAGGGAAAATAGCCATTATAATATAGACACAAGGCCTGAAATTTTGGTGGAGTAGATAGTCGAGTGCATTGTCCCCACTTCAAGACCCCCAAAGTACACATATATGTATTGATATGTGTGTATGTGTGTGTATATATATATGTGTGTGTGTGTAAATATATGTATTTGTGTCTGTGTGTGTGTGCGTGCGCGAGCGCGTACAAATGTATGTATATATATGTATGTATGTGCGTGCCTTTACGTTTGACATAGTTTCGTGCCTATATCCCGTAACCTTACCACTGCACTAAACATACATTGCTAAAATAGGAACCAGACCCAAAAGTAAGAACTGAGGCAGTGGGGGTGGGGATATGAACAGATAAAATTCCTTTATATTTTATACGGGTTGATTCAGAAGTCCTGGTAACATTTAAATAAGTTAAAATTTTAACTTTTTCATTTATTAGAGATTTTGTTTTTATATATATATATTTTAACACCATCTTAGCTACTTTGTTGTGTATATATTTTGGTGAAATAATCTTTCTACTTTAGGCACAACGCCCGAAATTTTGGTGGGAGCGGGGACAGTCGATTAGATTGAGCCCACTACGCAACTGGTACTCAATTTATCGACCCCGAAAGGTAAAGTCGACCTCGGCAGAATTTGAACTCAGAACATTAAGACAGACGAAATACCTATTTCTTTACTGCCCACAAGGGGCTACACACAGAGGGGACAAACAAGGACAGACAAACGGATTAAGTCGATTATATCGACCCAGTGCGTAACTGGTACTTAATTTATCGACCCCGAAAAGATGAAAGGCAAAGTCGACCTCGGCGGAATTTGAACTCAGAACGCAGTGGCAGACGAAATACCGTTAAGCATTTCGCCCGGCGTGCAAACCGTTTCTGCCAGCTCGCCGCCTTACACACATGTATATATATATAGAGAGAGAGAGAGAGAGGGAGAAAGCGAGAGAGAGAGATACAGATATGCATACAAGACATAAATACAAACATATATATAGAGTGTAGGAGAGAGCTTAGTGCAAATATGCGTTTGTTAACTATGAATGTGTGTGTGTGTATGTGTGTGTGTGTGTGTGTGTATGTGTGTGTGTGCGTGTGTGTGTGTGTTTATGTCAGTAGGTCCAGGGTAGAATGCTACCAACAGTCTGTTACAAATAATCGATGCATTGATAAATGGTTCAGCAAGTTTTTCTCATTTATACGATTGAGCAATACAATGCCTGAGCCACTATAAATATCCATGTTTTCATACAATTGCGAATATTACTACTAAGACTTCAACAGCTGTATACCCACTTTTTATTTAACAGCTTTTCGATGGAATTTTGGGGCAGTTACGTGGGGATGCTCGATCACCTAGAAATAGCAGCTAAATTACTATCAAATCACATCCCACCGCTGTATATAAAGGACGGGACACGTTACCCACAAAAGACGAGACTACTGTCTAGAATGTCATTCTCTGGAATATTTGACTCGATCGCTGTTGTCCAGGATCTAAAAGAGAACAACAACAACAACAACCGCCTACTGATCTGGTTTTATGGTTTTCTCTGATCATCTCCTCAATGAGCTTACACGATCGCGCAAATAAGATATCAGATAGTGAACTCATAGGTCGGAGATTGTTACTTTCTTATCGGTGCAGAGACGACTCAGTAACCTTGACACGTAGATGCTGCACGTAGAGCTGCAAATTGACAACATAGAGAAAGAACTATTTAATATTGTTGTTGTTGTTGTTGTTGTTGTTGTTGTTGTTGTGGCGGCGGCGGTGGTGGTGGTGGCTTAACCCATTACCTACCAGTGATCTCATAAGAGATCACTTAAAAATTACAAATTTCGTAATTATCTGTCAATATTTACACATATCTAACCTTTTTGCTATATCAACTAGGTATATTTCTCTGATATTCAAGTGAGGTTTGCTAATTTTTCACCCAATATCTCGCTTATTTCTATTTAAAATGTTATTTTGAAATGTTATTTTGATCATTCCAGCGTGTTTCTAAGGCTGTTTTATGTTAGAAATCAAAGTTTCATAAAAAAAATTCCAGTTGATAGAATTATGGGAGGTAATGGGTTAACTTTGACTGAGCAAACGGTTATTCAAACACCTACCATTAACCACAATATTCGGAAGGAATTTCCATCAAGACACCAATAATCAAAGATGAAATAACTGAAGAAATATCTAAGGCTCTTTTGAATCAATTGTGGATAAAATAAAGGACATTTCGAAAACTAAACAGCTCTAGTTTGCACCACGTTTTTCGATAATGTAATCTGTAAAAAAGAAAAAATGATAAAAGAAATAAAATAAAATAAAATGATTGGTTATCAAGTTTCCGAACTTCACGTTCAATCACTTCTGCAGTACACGTTGTCAATAGTGAAATCTATTGGTATTGATGTGTGTCACCCAATACTACCATTTTGTAGTCCGAACCATAAGCAGAAAAAGCTCTGGTGTTAAGTGAAGTTAGGTACTGCTGTCTCATTTGCTCTCTGTCTACTGACACGCTCAATTATTCAACCTAGTAATGGGTGACTGCATAAAAATTGTAAACGATTCAATGAGAATTTATGTAATTTATGTAGTTACAGGAAGGAAAAGGTGGTCAGGTGGAGGAGCTGAAAATCTTATCCAATACACGCTGGATCTATCAGTAAGATTCATGTTACGGTGTACATTGTACACTTCAGTGAATTTCGGATATTCTAACACATTTTAGAGAGAATATCAAGTCATTGGAGACGCAACATGAGGGGAAATCACTCTGTTCTACTACAGTCTTCTGATGACAAAAATGCTACAATTTTCTTCACTGATTATGAATGTTAGCGAGCTAATTGATATCCTCTTGCATTAAAGATCTTGATCAAAAGAAGCTGGATACCCACAAAAGTATGTGGCATGCGATGAAACAGCATGACATTGAGCTTCAAAGGAACGATCAGTTTGTTTGGGAGAAACCAAAATAGCGAGGAGAATTGCCACGACATTTAGAGCACTCAGTGATTAGTGAGACTGTTGGAAACAAACCGATAAGTAATGGAGAATGCTTTTGTCAATTCTCGGCGTGAAACCTTCATTCCTATCTTGGATCAGGTTCGCAGAGTTCTTACGCTACTTTTCAGTAGAAACTTGTTATATAATGAAGACTCTTTCTCATCTCGATTCTCAAAGTTACTCTTTTCTCAACGTTGAGTATTATAGCAGAGATTTATCGGCTGAACTTGGACGACGCGAAGATACAGAATCACGTATTTTGAACTCACATTTTTTTTTCTGGTTTTCCCTGACAATGGATATGTAAGAATAAATTTTAAAAAATAATTAAAAGCCGTGTTGTAAACATTATCGAACACATATACTCGTCGGTAGGAATTCAGTTCAGGTACGTGATGCTGATAAGCCACCATAATGGTGAAACATTGATGTCCATCGTTCGTGGATGGGATTTGGGGTGTGTTGAATCGCTTGTCTATGACTTTCAAGTGTTCTAACACCGAGCGCTTTGATGGAATCATCTCCACCACGCTATTTACAGCCCACCGGCGAACAAGCGGAGCTCCTACATTGAGTATGCATATTCGGTAATGTTAAAGCTTTGTATAAGTATAGAGAGCAAACATGAAAACGTGAATATCGTTTGTTATTGGATTGTAGGGAATCACTTGACGATTTCATTTTCACGAGATACATGTTGGATGAGTCAGCATAACAGAGGCTAACAAGAACATTTGAACTTGCAACCGAAAGTGTTTTAACACCCACTGCTACGATGGAGTCATCTCCACAGCTCTATTTCGCAGCCGACAGGCGAACCAGCAAAACACATACATTGAGTTCGATAATGTAAACAACACCAGCGCTGCTTCTACTTCATACTTCAATAGGTCTTTAAATAACTTCCTTTCGTGTAACAATAACACGGATTTATCATAATTAACTATGTACAATTTAACAACAGCTGCTCATATAATCTATCAGGATGTACATGCTAACAGGATGGTCATATTAATATTCATTTATGTCTTTACAATAATCTGAATGATGAGTGGTTGGCTGTCAAGTTGACTGAATATCAAAGAACGAATAGATTGGCGCTGGTTCAAGTCCTGCAGATGCACTGCTTTGAGTACATATTCGAAACGCTTAATTTTAAATGAGTGAACCCTCTGATATTTAATTAGTTACTTAGAGGAAGCGATGTACGAATCAATATTACAAATGGCAGCAGTACCGAGGGATTGGTGGCCGGTGTTTGTTTGGCTTACAATTCCAAGTTCAATATCGCGTATGGGGAAATACACTTGCTGTCTCATATTCATGTGCATTTCTCGACAGAAGCCCTGCTGCTGCTGCTGCTGCTGCTGCTACTGTGGCTGCTGCTGTTGTTGTTGTTGTTGTTGCTGCTGCTACTGCTGTTGTTGCCATTTTTGTCGCTGTTGATGTTTTTCTTTTTGTTGTAGTTGTTGAGTGACGCGCTGGACAGGAATATGGTCAAGAGTATTCTGGTCATGGCCATACCATCCTTCTTTCGGGCATTACATATCTAGGACTACACTATACAATGTTTCTCTCACTCTTGAAGACGATGGGGGTTTAATTACAGAAGATTTGGCTGCATTCGCGTAGATAATACTGCGAGAACCTTATTATTCAAAACGGACTATCCTAATATGATAAGACTATCCTAATATGATAAGATTATTATTCAAAACGGACTATCCTAATGTGTTAAGATTTTAACAGGATATTAAGCACTCTAAGAACACATTTGGGGTCAAAAGAAGTAATAAGTTCACTAGCAGGACTTCAACCACATAATTATCTTTTGCCAACCAGCCATCTTATCCTTTACACTACATTCTTGTTTTCTCTTCCATCTACATCAGTGGTTCTAAGCCATTTTTTTAATCAATAGACCCCTTCGATTCTAATTTTATACTCTGGTGGACCACCATGACTATTCGCTATTTAAAAAAAAAAATCCTATTATATTTTCATAAGCAAATATTTTTAGGGATTGTGTTTTAAAAATATTGTTTAAATATTTGGTGTTTTGTAGAAATATAAGCTTTTTATTGCTAATGACTTTTAACAACAAAATCCTATATGGACCCCGCAAGAATCATATGGACCCCCGGTTGAGAACAACTGGTTTTGATATTAGCAATGGTTTTTGTTTTCCTACTGCTTAACTTCATTATTCCATCGCC
>NC_068985.1:104592192-104594002 GCF_001194135.2 Octopus bimaculoides
ATATATATATATATATATATATATATATATAAAGCCAAGAAAGAG
Source organism: Octopus bimaculoides (assembly GCF_001194135.2). Taxonomy (NCBI): domain Eukaryota; kingdom Metazoa; phylum Mollusca; class Cephalopoda; order Octopoda; family Octopodidae; genus Octopus; species Octopus bimaculoides. The sequence continues at coordinate 104,592,238 of NC_068985.1, forward strand.
AGAACAACTTTCAATGGTCAGTGTTCATATTCACTCAATATATTTCAAAGCATCGGAATACTTCACACCAAACATAGGTACACTCATAAATACATGACATAATATAAAAATGTATTAATTTATAAATATATAAATACATAAATGTACTTGCGAGGTTGTATGTCCATATATAAAAATCAATATATATATGTATATACACTCTGTTCTGTCTTGCCTGCTTGTTTTGTCTCCTCTATACGAACCCGATTTAAGATGTGAATTCAACATTAAAAAAAATTACTCTATGCTTTCGTTTACTTGATGTGAATAGATGTTAGGTGTTATTTATTTTGTGTTTATATCTTAAATCTCCCCCAGAACTCATATTACTTCAGGAACGTCTGTTTGTCATATTTCCCACATTTCTAATCCCTGTGTTTGCAAAGTTTTGTTTTCATTTGTAATTGGACAGTATTTTCGATTCCTCTGTTGGTATGTTTCTCTCCCCAAACGTCATCCTCCGTCAATCATTGAATGTTTTTTTTATTTTTCCTACTCCATTTTCAATGTAGCAAATTGCTCGCCCTGTCACTGCAGTGTCATGACTTACAATATTGTCATTCATTCATTTATTTATTATTATTATTATTATTATTATTATTATTATTATTATTATTATTATTATTATTATTATTCATAATTACCATACTCAGATTGGATTGTTGGAAAAGAAAAGAATCCTAACATCGGGCTACAACAAGTAGCCTTAGATGCCAAAACCCCTCCTGTTATATTACAGCAAGTAACCTTAGATGCCAAGAACCCTCTTGTCCCTAATAACACTGTTTTCTGCATCTGTACGAAACTGGGTTTTATGCCTATTTCCTCTCTCCATCTGTTCAGGTCTTTAGGGATAGCTCCCAATGCACCTATAACTACTGGGATACATTTTACCCGCACTTTCCACAGGCTCTGTAATTCAATAGCTAGGTCCTGGTACTTTGCTATTTTTTCTATACTTCTCATATTAATGTTTTCATCATTTGGGACTGTAAAGTAACTGTTGCTTTCTACTCTCTGCTCAGTCACTTTAAATATACCCTTCTCTACCCGAAGTGTTAACATCTGTTTTCTATGGCCCCTTCAGTTAGGTTAACTTTCTAAATAGCACCGTATCACTATCCTGTTTTCTTCGCTGGTCCACTTCCTCCTCTTTGCTCTATTATCTGCTGATGCTCTATTAGGATGACATCTGTGGTCAGTCTGCATCTTTACTGATCCATTGCCGAGCGAGAGGCCTTCCCTTAAAGGTCCAGCTTCATTTTCGCTGCTACAACTAGAGTTCTTCGGAAACACCTGTCTCTCATAAACTGAGGTAAGGTAACGCTCATCACCAATGTCATCACCATTAGTATTTTTTGACATCTGATCGTTTCAAACAACTTTCTATTGCATCATTTGTTGCACCTCTGTACTGATAGGGTAGTCTGTGCTGCATTTTTTTTTTTTTTGTGCGGGAGCGGGATATATTGTATTGTATCAATAGGTTTTGTTACGGGTTTTCGTTTGAGTCTTCTGTTGTGTTAGTTTTTATGTTGTGCGTTGTTTGTGTAGCGCAGGTTGTGTTCTTCTGTCAGATATCGGCCTTCTATGGCACATGTTGTGGGTTTTGTTCATTTTGTTGGTTATTTACAGTATGAATTTATTCTTGTATGTCTTTGCAGGGGTGTTGCATAGTAATGTGTGTGTGTGTGTGTGTGTGTGTGTGTGCAGTCCAGATATGTAT
>NC_068985.1:104594080-104598344 GCF_001194135.2 Octopus bimaculoides
TGTGTGTGTGTGTGTGTGTGTGTGTGTGTGTGTGTGTAACTCTTAAATCAACTATTTCATAGTATTTATGATTATCTGTCCGCCGCTCTTTTGCTTGGTTTTGTTATGGGTTCTGTTAATTATTATTATCATCATCATCATCATCATTATTATTATTATTATTATTATTATTATTGAGTGAGAGAGCAGTGCATGCCATCAAAGTGACACTGAGGTAAAATATACGAAGCCCAGAATACCCATCATGACTAGCTGTCTGATAAGGGTACACCAGGTACATGCATCATAGCCATATGTGCGCGACATGGTGATCTCATATCAAGCGCATGACCTCGCAGGTGGGGCCCAGTTAGAATTTTCTTCAGGTCGAGTAGCCCATCACGCTTAAAAGGTCCCTGAATAAGGTTTGTTCAAGTATGATGAGCGAAATCACTTTCAGTATCATCTTTCAATTCTGTTTCCTTTTCTTATCGAGTGCCTTCCTAACACCTGGAACAGAGAAACGCACCGTATACATTTGTAGGCCATGAAAATAATCACACCAGATTGTTAATTTACAAAGTCATGTCATTGAAAAAAAGGGAAGAAAGACAGGAAGAAAAGGGAAAAAATATAAAATATAAAAGTAAACAAAGAAAATAAATGGCAAAAAAAAAGGAAAGAAAATTCACAGCGACAATGCTCTTCTCAATACGTGTGACGTAGCAGTAAAGATAAACTCTTGCACTTCCTGCATGGATGATAATCCAGGGATCATTCTTACATAATTTTCAGTTCTTTTTCTGATCATTCCAAGTGCTCCTATAATCACTGGTATTATTATTGTTGTTGTTGTTATTATTGTATACTCGTCATTGTTCAACGTCCTATTTGTCCCTTGTATTGTATTGTCCCTATATGGCTTGTGTTCAGCCCTTGTGACCAATGAAGAAATTATTATTATTATTAAATTCAAATTACGACAAACGTAAATAAACAAACGAAGTTTGCTTTTAGAAGCGTTGAGATGTCTTAGAAAGTTAAAGAAGTGATTTTAAATTCTCAATCGCATTATTATTATTATTATTATTATTATTATTATTATTATTATTATTATTATTGTTATTATTATTATTTGCATTTCATTTTATGTTCCTGTTTAAGATGTAAATATAATATGGAAATTTCTAGTAACTGCAAGTGGCTCTTAGCAGCTGGTACTTAGCTCCGGTTTCAGGGCGACAAGTAGATGAGATAAATCTCCTTTGGAACAATGAAGTTCGTGAGTTTGATCTAAGTTAGAAAGCTGTGATGAAAATCGGACACTGTAGTATCAAGAAGGCCGATCTAACACATTAAGTAGAGGACAGGATACAAAAAAATGTACAATGATTGACACAGATAATGTTTACGAGGAAAAAAGAACACACCAACGAAGGAATCCAAAAGAGTGTTTACTTACAAGTATACTCTTCTCCACCCACGACACACTTATCTGAACACGTAAACTTCTTAGTATTTTATGTCAGAATAAACCATCATCACTTTCCTTGGGACAAAATGCTTAGCGGTAGTTCTTCCGGTTCCTTACATTCTGAGCTCAAATCCTGCCAAAGTCAATTTTGCCTTTCATCATTTTGTCAGAATTTTTGTGGTTGATAAAACAAGTAACAGTTGAATACCGGGGTCGATGTGATCGACTTCTCCCTAAAAATGTGGATTTTGTACCAAAATTTGAGACCATCGAACACTGGGGTCGATGTGATCGATTTCTCCCTAAAAATGTCGATTTTGTACCAAAATTTGAGACCATCGAACACTGAGGTTGATGTGATCGACTTCTTCCTAAAAATGTCGATTTTGTACCAAGATTTGAAACCATCGATTACTGGGGTCGATGTAATCGACTTCTCCCTAAAAATGCTTTGTACCAAAATTTGAAACCGGTGAAGGCAGCGAGCTGGTATAATCGTTATCACGCTGGACAAAATGTTTAGCTGCATTTCTTTCGTTTTTTTCGTTCTAAGGTCAACCACCGAAATCAATTTTGTCTTTCATTCTTTCGGGGTTCATAAAATAAGTAGTAGTTCAGGAACGGGATCGATGTAATCACCTAGGCACCTCTCTCAAAACTTCAGTGGTTATGCCTATAGTAGAAAGGGTTATTAGGAGTGGCGGATTGGCAGATTCGTTGTTGCATTTCTACCTGCTCTTTTCGTTCTGAGTTCAAATTCCGCCGAGATCGATTTTGTCTTTCAAATAAGTACCAGTCTTTCCAAATAAGTACCAGTTGAGCACTTGGGTCAATGTAAGACTGCTCTCTTCCTGGTACACATAGTGAAAAAAAATTATAAAGGCGACGAGCTGGTAGAATTGTCAGTACTCCTAGAAAATGCTTAACGGCATTCCGCCCGTCTTTACGTTTTACGTTCAAATTCCGCCGAGGTTGACTTTGCCTTTCATCCTTTCGGGGTCGATAAAATAAGTACCAGTTTAACATGGGGTTGAAGTAGTCCACTAGCCCCTCCCACCATAATTTCATGCTTTGTGCCTATAGTAGAAAGGATTATTATTATTATTATTATTATTGTTATTTGGCAGAATCGTCGGAGCGTCGGAAAAATGCTTTGCTGTATTTCTTATTTCTCTATTGCCCACAAGGGGCTAAACACAGAGGGGATAAACAAGGAGAGACAAGCGGATTAAGTCGATTGTATCGACCCTAGTGCGTAACTGGTACTTAATTTATCGACCCCGAAAGGATGAAAGGCAAAGTCGACCTCGGCGGAATTTGAACTCAAAACGTAGAGGCAGACGAAATACCGCTAAGCATTTCGCCCGGCTCGCTAACGTTTCTGCCAGCTCGCTTTGCTGTATTTCTTTTGACTCTTTACGTTCTGAGATCAGAGTCCATCAAGGTCAATTTCCCTTTTATTATTCCGGGGTCAATAGAACATAGTATCATACAATTACCCCTGGGTTGATGGTGTTGACTATTGCTCTTCGCCTCAAAACATAGCCTTGACTCACTGATTGGAGAACGCCTGCTGTAAATCATGCATTCAACCCTTGCAGTTTTAATCGCTGAGCATTTCTGCTTCTCCTCATTGCAATTTCGAATCGTATCGTTTTCAAAGCTGTGTCTCGATATCTCTCGTCCAGTTGTCTGTGCTCAGTGAAATAGAGGGTTTGCTGACCCTTTACTGGACTTCCGAGACAGATGGGAAGACAGAAAGAAGGAACGTGTCCTCAAATCAGTACAGACGTAGTAATAATAGGCTCAGGCGTAGCTGTGAGGTTAAAAAGCTTGATTCCCAACCATAAGGTATTGATTTCAGTCTCAATAGCAGCCTTTTGGGCAAGTATCTTCTAATATAACCCCGAGCCGACCAAAGCTTTGTGAATAGATTTTGCAGACGGAAACTGAAAGAAGCTCCTCGTATATGTACGTGTGGCTGTACACACACACACACACACACACGCACATACATATATGCGTGTGTGTGTATGTGTGGGTATTTCTGTATGTATTAATGTACATATGCATGTGTTTTCCTGTTTGTGTTTGTTCTCTTCACAGCTTGACAACTATTGTTGGTTAGTTTACGTCCCTGACGGTTTGGAAAAAAAAAAGGACCTATAGAAGTTCCTGACTTACAAAAAAAAAGTATTGGAGTCGATTATTGCGACTAAACCCTTGAAGGTGGTGTCCTAGCATGGCCGCACTCCAATGACTGAACGAAGTAAAGGACAAAAGATAAAAGAAAGATAAATGCTTGCCAAAGGCATCCAAGAGCCAGGCGGCGATGGTGTTAAACTGGGCGACGCATTACGTCTACCATTCATAGTGTTGGGTCTGTTGCTGAGTTAATCTAATGGCGACAGTGGATGTATTCCATTATCTTTCGTTGTACGTTTTTTTTTCTTCTTACGGTTGCCACAATGCTGGTTTCCCTTGTAATTTACTTATGAATAAACATACACATGCAAACAGAAACACGTTGGTATGCGCACACATTTACAGATAAAATATTTGTTCATCCTATTTTCTTCGTCGAAAACAGTTTCATTCTATTTCTTTACCCCATCTCTCTCACTCACGTACTCTCTCTCTCTCCCCCCCTCTTTCTCTCTCTACCTCATCAAATATTTCTGTTTCTTCTCTTTCACCTATTGACCAACACACTCATAAACTCAGTCTTGTTATCTCTTTCCCACTCTGTTTCTATCTGTCTGTCTATCTATTTATCTATCTATATATATATATCTATATATATATATATAT
>NC_068985.1:104601604-104602186 GCF_001194135.2 Octopus bimaculoides
ACACACACACACACACATATATACGACGGGCTTCTTTCAGTTTCCGTCTACGAAATCCACTCGCAAGGCTTTGGTCGGCCCGAGGCTACAGTAGAAGACACTTGCCCAAGATGCCACGCAGCGGGACTGAACCCGGAACCATGTGGTTGGTAAGCAAGCTACTTACCACACAGCCACTCCTACGCCTATATCCCATTATCTATCTACCTTCTTTGTGTGTATGTATAAGTGTATGTGCGTGTATGTACATCTATGTAGGTGCGCACACGCGTACATAAATTTGATGGGTTTTTTTCAAATAGTTTTGTTTTTGTTTTTTTTTTTCAAATTATTTTATATTCTTTTCAAATTTATCTCTTCCCTTGTCTATTTATATTTTCTTTATCCAATTCGGCCTCAATCTCTCCCCACCTCTCTCTCTCTCTCTCTCTCTCTCTCTCATATCTCTCTGTCACCCTCGCTCCTTTACACATGCGCACGCGTACACATACACTCACATGCGCGTACACACGTATGCATACACGCACACATACACACTCAAATATGCAAATTTGCTTTATCACTCTTCATCCACCCACCCAC
>NC_068985.1:104602269-104603914 GCF_001194135.2 Octopus bimaculoides
GAAATTCAAATAGGTCAGTCATAACACTTAACAAAGACAAGTACATAAAAACAAAAAAAAACATACTACTCCTACTACTATTACTACTACTGCCACCAGTACTTCTATTGCCACCAGTACTAGTACAACCACCGCTACCACCATCCCCAACACTAGTACAACTGCTACCACCAACACCACTGCCACTACTACTACTACTACTACTACTACTACTACTACTACTACTATTATAACCACCTGCACTACTTCCACAACCAAAACAATCACCACCACCACAACCACCTTCATCACCCCTACACTACCACTACCACCGCAACTACATTACCACAACCACTACCACCTCTACAATTTGTACCACAACCACCAGCAAATCTATCACCACCACCACCACCACCACCACTACTAAAACCAACACTACTTCGACTACAACCCCCACTTCCACCAGCAGTATTAATACCACCAGCACCACCATTATTACTACTACTACTACTACTGCTACTACTGCTACTACTACTACTACTACTACTACTACTACTACTACTACTACAACTACTACTACTGCTACTACTACTACTACTACTACTACTACTACAAATAATTGGTAATGTATTGCAGACCATGACAATAATTGTTGATGGGTAAAAGTTTTGCGAAAAAAAAAGACAGTGAAAAGAGAAAGAAAGAAAGAAAGCGTGAGAGAGAGAGGGAGTGTAGGGAAGAGAATGAAAATGTAGAGGGGGTGAGTATCTAAAAGTAGTGTGAAGATATGCGGTGTGTGTGTGTGTGTGTGTGTGTGTGTGTGTGTGTGTGTGAGTGGGGAAGCTTGAAGTTGTCTCGGTTATTCCAGAAAGTTATTAAAGAAACAGAAGATTGAAAGAGAGATTGACAGTTTGATTGTTGAGTGAAAGACGTGAGAAAGTAGAAAGACTAAAGAGAAAGAAGAGAGGGGGGCACGTTTATGAGCGGGTGAGAGGAAGAGAGAGAGAGTGAAAGCGTAACAGAGTAGAAGGAGAAATAAGTTGCGAGGTAGAGAGCAGAGTGAGGGGGAGAGAGTGAGGGGGAGAGAGGGAGAGAGAGAGAGGGGCAGACAGAGAGAGAGAGAGTGAGACGGAGATGAAGAGAAGGGTGTAGTGAAAAGATAAAAGTGACCAGGAAGAGAATAATGGTTCATAGAGAAGTTTGGGAGGTGGGGGGGATAGATGGAGAGAAAGAGAGAAAGAAAGAAATAGAAAGAAAGGAGGAAAGAAAGAAAGAAAGAGGAAAGAAAGGAAGAAGAAAGAAAGAAAGAAAGAAAGAAAGAAAGAAAGAAAGAAAGAAAGAAAGAAAAGAAAAAAGAAAGAAAGAGAGAAAGAAAGAGAGAAAAGATGACAAGAAATAAAGAAAGAAAGAAAGAAAGGGAAAGGAAAAAAGAAAGTGAGAAAGGAGTACAGATGGAAAAAAAGAAAGAAAGAAAAAAAGGAAGAAAAGAACGGTCAGTATAGAGGGGCAGGTGAACGACAAAGCTGAAGTTCGTGAATTTGAGATGTGGAGAAAGAGTGAAACAGGGAAAGAAACGAGATGTTCATAATGGAAGTATAAGGGCTAGAAAGGGTATGAAAGAAAAAGGAGAGGAGAAAGAGAAGGAAGGGGCAAGAAAAACGGAGCA
>NC_068985.1:104605175-104609406 GCF_001194135.2 Octopus bimaculoides
TACGTCGCGGTAACTTAGCGGTTCGGCGAAAGACATCGACAGAATAAAGCACCAAAGTTTTAAAAAGATAAGTACTAGGTATCGATCTGTTCGACTATAAACTTTCAAGACGGTGCCCAAGCATGGGCGCAGTCCAATGACTTGAAGCGAACGATAAAAGACTGCTCACACACACATGGTCTGAAAAACAGATCAGCAACAAGTGTCCGATAGACATCGTGGGGAAGCGGCATGGCATAAGCGGGCCACCGTGTACAGAGGAGTGACTGACGTGGTTAATGACTTAGCGTTAATGTTTATACCCGCATAAGACACCATTTCATGCCAAGTATGTCACTCATGCACCCCACCTCTACTCTGTCATTCCTTCGTTTCTGTCTCTCAATAACCTCTGTATCTCTCTCTCCCTCTTTTTTCTCTTTTTCTCTCTCTCCCTATCTATCTATCTATCTATCTATTTACCTATCTATATAAATACAGTCTTTTACTCTTTTACTTGTTTCAGTCATTTGACTGCGGCCATGCTGGAACACCGCCTTTAGTCAAGCAAATTGACCCCAGGACTTATTCTTTGTAAGCCTAATACTTATCCTATCGGTCTATTTTGCCGAACCACTAAGTTACGGGGACGTAAACACACCAGCATCGGTTGTCAAGGGATGTTGGGGGGACAAACACAGACACACACATATATACACAAACACACACACGCATACATATATATACATATATACGACAGGCTTCTTTCAGTTTCCGTCTACCAAATCCACTCACAAGGCTTTGGTCGGCCTGAGGCTATAGTAGAAGACACTTGCCCAAGGTGCCACGAAGTGGGAGTACATTTAAACACAGTGGTTTGGATTTTAGCTGTTCTTTCTAGCGTGCAAGGAATCCTATGTATTTAAATGTACCCTGTATTTATATGAATAATATATAGTTTATTGACTAATTTTTTTACACGCTAGGCCACTGGTAGTAGAAATTTCTAAAACTTTTTATTACCCTGATATTATTAATTATCTACCTGCCTATGTGTATATCTATTTATGCATATGTATATATGTATGTATAAATAAATATATGTATATATGTGTATACGTACGTATACATATATAAATATATGCACATGTGTGTGTGTGCGTGTTTGTATTTGTGTGTGTGTCTTTCGATTCCTTCAAGGATAGAAAATGTACTTCACATAATTTGTTGAGTATAATTATTTTATTTGTGAAGTAGCTGAAATTCCTGTTACTCTAGTCGGTCGTGCATGATTTGCGGTTCGGTAAATATGTGCAAGACCCAGCAAACTCTTGAGTATCGACACGGGAAAATATTAGCTTCTTCTGTGTGTGTGTGTGTGTGTGTGTACATGTGTGTGTTTTCGTCTGTCTCATACACATACACATGACCACAACTTCACGCTAATACACTACAGTGCGCGCGCACATACATAAACACACATGCACACGCATATACACACTGCCGTTTTCTTTTTTTTTTTTCTTGTACGTTCTCTGTCTCTCTCTTTCTGTCTCTCTTTCTCTGTCTCTCTCTCTCTGTTTCAACTCTCACGATTGTTTATCTATTGTTGCTTGTATTGATTACGAGACTGCAAGACGACGCGCTTTTGTGTGGGTGTGTGTATAGATAGATAGATAGACAGACGATAGATAGATGGACAGACGATAGATAGATGGACAGACGATAGATAGATAGATCAGAAAACCAGAATAAAAAATCACTAGGAGAGACATAAAAAGTGAAATAGAAACAAATAGAAAACAGGGTTGTGTAGTAAAAATGAATGACCATGAAAGTGGTGTGGGGGATAAGGAGCAAAAGATATGAAGTCAGTGAGAAAGAGGGGGTGACAGAGAGAGATATATATAAACAGATGCAGAGAATGTGAGGGAACGAGTAAAGAGAGGGTAAGAGAATCAAATAGAGAATGTGTGAAAGAGAGTGAGAGAGATAGTCGTAATTTGACGTGGATTAAAGTTGGATACATTTGCCTCTAAGTTTCCTACTTCTGCGCTTATCTTGTCGTTTTTACTGTTCACAAACACCATTATAACGCAAGTCTTATCTATCTTTCTCTCTTTTCCTCCAAACACACTCACACACACACACAGATAGAAGTATTAAGTAAACACATAGAAGGATAAGAAAACGAAAAGCTGTAGCAATTGTACACGAACATGAAAGCGCAACATCTACTTATATACACCCTTTACATCGGGACAAAATGTGTTCGCAGATGTACAAAATAAATGACGTTCATTTGTGGAATCCACACTCACTTTGACTCGCCTCACACACGCACACGCACACATAGACACATACACACGCCCGCGCGCGCGCACTCATACCACTTGTATAACAATTATTTTGTTGTTTAGTTTATACTCATACACAATAAATATACATACTCGAATATTCGCAAATATTCACAAGCACGCAGGCACGCTTTTACACACTCACATCAGATTTAGAAAACTTTTTTCCATAATCGGAAAACTTCAGTTTCAAAATATGAATTAAAATCTTCAACAACATCGACTACAACACACTTAACAATAAAGAGAATAAGTCTCAGCTCAACCAGGTCTGACCTGAGGCTAAACAGTTTATAATAGCCATTGTAAACAACAGTAATATCGACAAACAAATTGATATAGTCAAACTAAAACGTCAACGAAATTGAGAAGTTTAGTAACGACGAAACGGGATCGGAATAACGGAGTATATTGAACGCACTTGGAGGATTCTAATGTTTTACCGTTTCGAGAGGTAAGTTACTCTATTTCGATAATATACTATATACCATATATACTATATACATATATACTATATACCATATATACATATATACTGACATTTATATGTCAAAAACTATTGGTCCAGGAACTGGACGGTAAATGTTTATATTTTTCATTCCCTTCGAAATTTTATCCCTAGTAGTGGTTTGGAACTTTGCTGTTCTTTCTAGCGTGAGGGAATCCTATGATGGATACCTCTTATGTGTTTAAATGTACACTATGTATATATATATATATATATATATATATATATATATATATATAGAGAGAGAGAGAGAGAGAGAGAGAGAGAGAGAGAGAGAGAGATAGAGAGAGAGAGAGAGAGATAGATAGATAGATAGATAGATGTTTATATGAATGTGTATATATGTATGTGGGCGTGTGTGTGTGTGTCTATGTGTACTATATCTATCTATACACACACACACACACACACACAGCTTCTTTTGTCCTTTAATTTTCAGTCACTGGATTGCGGCTATACTGGGGCAACACCTTCAAGTGTTTAGTCGACCAAATCGACTCGTCTATCTATCTATGCATGCATACATACATACATAGGTTAACATACATACATACATACAAGTAAGTGCCTACGCACGAAATTCTCGGACCTTGAGCCACGTTGTTGCTTCTACTAAATATTAATAAAAATATACATACACATATATGCACATACATATATATATATATATATATATATATATATATATCAACACATGCCTCTACACATACATACTCGCGTGCGCGTACACATGCCCAAACACAAGATCATCGACACACACATAAACAGCTGTTGGTCTCTGAGAAAAGTGTGTACATGTGTGCGCGATATGTGTTTGCGTACGTGTGTTTGTATGTATATATGTAATTTTTGTCAATTTCAGTGTTTTTTTTCACCGGAGTGACTCGGCACCCTAGAGTTGTGTTACATGCCATTCCCTCTGCGCCTGGCATGATTTCAAATTTACGACTGGCTTCGGATGAAAGCTGTACTTTAATTTAGCTAAGATTTCGTTCGCATTTAAAGTATCTAAAATTGAATGAAGTTGAAGTACGTGTGTGTGTGTGTGTGTGTGCATTTGTGTACACACCCACCCACACACACATATACACACATATACATAGAATATATATTCTAATTTTGGCACAAGACCAGCAATTTTGAGTGGGGGTGTAATTAAGTCGACTGGATCGATCCCAGTCAACAATTGCTGCTTATTTTATCGAACAAATCGACCCCATGACTTATTCTTTGGAAGCCTAGTACTTATTCTGTTGGTCTCTTTTACCGAACCGCTAAGTTACGGGGCCGTAAACACACCAACATCGGTTGTCAATCGATGGTGGGGGACAAACACAGACACACAAATATATACATATACACACATATATATATATATATATATATA
>NC_068985.1:104610058-104610691 GCF_001194135.2 Octopus bimaculoides
ATATATATATCGTTTTCTGTTGATTGTCCCGATTTCGTTATATGTATTTCGTTATACATATTTATGTCTCTTAATTATTTGAACCAGTTCGTAGCTGCGATTTCGAGGTCATGTTGAACTACTTAAAATTCAACTATGAAAATAAACAGTTGGAGGGAAGGCAGTTAGTAGGATGTTAAATAACTAACTAAAAGGATGTGCGATTCTTGTATCTTGCTTCGGGTGTTGTACTGTAGTCATGAATAAAAAGACATTTGTGTGTGCCTGTCTTAGTATTATTTAGTGAAGGTGCATGGCTCAGTGGTTGGAGCATCGAGCTTACGATCGTGAGGTTATGTGTTCGAATCCCGGACCGGGCTGCGTGTTGTGTTCTTGAGCAAGACACTTTATTTCACTTTGCCAGTTAACTCAGCTGTAGAAATGAGTTGCGACGTTACTGGTGCCAAGCTGTATCGGCCTTTACCTTTCTCTTGGATAACATCAGTGGTGTGGAGAGGGGAGACCGGTATGCTTGAGCGACTGCTGGTCTTCCATAAACAACCTTGCCCGGACTTGTTCTTGGGAGGGTAACTTTCTAGGTGCAATCCCATGGTCAGTCATGACCGAAGGGGGTCTCAGCAGCAGCTTAGTATT
>NC_068985.1:104611856-104619356 GCF_001194135.2 Octopus bimaculoides
GGAACGGTTCGAAGAAGTTGCCGATTCGAATAATGATCAGTCACGTGATGAACAAGGAATGGGTTCTCTACTACGCTCGCATTTATTTATATTTAAATGAGAGGATTGTATGTAATGGCGATAGTAGTTTGTATCTAATGGCGGGAGGTAGTTTCACTACATATATATATATATATATAATATATATATATATATATATATATATAAGTATAACGTGTATTATGGGTATTTATAGAACACAATCCTATATAAACTTAAACAATTAAAGATGAAGAGAAAATGTTAAAAGGTTGATAACACTTAAAATGTTATCAAACTTTTAACATCTTCTCTTCTGCATCTTTAATTGTTTGTTGAATTGATACAGGACTGTGTTCTATAAATGCTCAGAATACAGCTTATACTTGTATGATTTTCATATTTTTAATAAAATACTTGCAATAGCAAGCTACAAATTTAATATGAAGAACCTTTATTAGAAATCTAACGTTGGACCCCACCAAAGGAAAACTGTTCTGACTAAACTCTCATATATATATATATGGTGGTTGTCTACTCCTTAAACAGAGTTTGACCACCTCCTGCACCTACACCTTAGCCCTTTCATGGCGTCTGATGTGGCTTTTTAAACCAGACAGTGTTTTGAAAAAACACCCACACAGATTGCACCTCTGATTTGCACTACCAATACCTGCAAGTAAGTTCTGCTCATTGTGGATCCTAACATGTCTTTTAAGACCCCCATTGGATTTGCAAACCCTCTGGCACACACCACATATATATACGATGGGTTTCTCTCTGTTTCTGTCAACCAAATCCACTCAAAAGGCTTTGGTCGGTTCGAAGCTATAGCAGAAGACACCTGCCCAAAGTGCCACTCAGTGAAACTGAACCCGTAACCATGTGGTTGGGAAGCAAACTTCTTACCACCTCCCTGTTCCGTACTCTTTTAAGAGAAAGTGATAGCTATTCCAAAACTCCACCGAATTATCTTCACGCTGAGGACTGCCACACCCGCGTTTCGTAAAATAATATTTAATAAATATCAATTAACACACATTAATTAGTCACCTATCATTTATACCACAGACCCATTATCAACACTTCCCTCATTACCTTACCCTATCCCCAGTACATATTTTCACTACGACTTTTACCTGCGCACCTGTATAATTATATTACCTTGTTTAATTCATCGTTAATCTGATTACATACATACACCTCCACATACACATATATATATACACACTGGACTTGTTTATCACCCGAGTCCAATTGTTTCTTGTTGGCACTCCGTCGGTTTCGACGTCGAGGGTTCCAGTTGATCCGATCAACGGAACAGCCTGCTCCTGAAATTAACGTGCAAGTGGCTGAGCACTCCACAGACACGTGTACCCTTAACGTAGTTCTCTGGGATATTCAGCGTGACACAGAGTGTGACAAGGTGGTGGTGGCGGCGGCGGCGGCAGTTGTTGTTGTTGTTGTTGTTCTTGCTTCTGCCGTTGTTATGTTAAAAAAGTTAAGCCTTTATGTTAATGTGACTTCTCACGGAAGTGAATTATTAGAGTGTTTTTAATTTTCTAATTGTTGTTGTCGTAGCTGTATGCTTTTAAAGTTGTTTGTTGTGCAATGTACAATAACTGAATTGTGCAAATAATATGTTCTGAACTAATCATGGACTTTAACCAGTCATGGATGGGACCCCAATCTCTTCACAGCAAAGGTATGTGTGTGAGACACTATTACAGTTCGTCCATTGGAACGATGACGGACTTCTAAGGATAACTGATGACTTTCGCAATGATTTTGTTTAAGGTGAAGAAAAGTTGCACACCGTCAATCTCACTCTTTTGTCCTTGACCATTTTCAGTCCAGTGGCGAGACAAAGTCAAGACGACTAGGAATGAAGAAGGATGCAGTGGACGGCCAAGATTTCTTATTTCTTTATTGCCCACAAGGGGCTAAACATAGAGGGGACAAACAAGGACAGACAAAGGTATTAAGTCGATTGTATCGACCCCAGTGCGTAACTGGTACTTAATTTATCGACCCCGAAAGGATGAAAGGCAAAGTCGACCTCGGCGGAATTTGAACTCAGAACGTAACGGCTGACGAAATACAGCTAAGCATTTCGCCCGACGCGTAAACGATTCTGCCAGCTCACTGCCTTAAGATTTCTTACTTGCTTCATCTTGCTTTCAGCACTTCATAATGTGTTGCTACCATGAAAGTTTCTTCCGCAGAGTCCACCTGATCCAATCTTCTCATACATAAGTAGGCAAGCCCTAATATGCTAATTAACCCGAAGGCGGCGAGCTGGCAGAAACATTAGCACGCCGGGCTATCTTTACGTCCTGAGTTCAAATTCCGCCGAGGTCGACTTTGCCTTTCATCCTTTCGGAGTCGATAAATTAAGTACCAGTTGCGTACTGGGGTCGATCTAGTCGACTGAACCACCCCACACCTCGCTCAAAAATTTCAGGCTTTATGACTAGAGTAGAATGATCCAGAGTCCGGTGGTTTGGGAACCCAAATACATTGGATGATGAATCCTACCTCGTCCTTTCGTTGTCTAACTGTGTAGCAACGATTACTGGATCAGAGCTGATCTTGGTCTACCCAACAACAATCACACAATGCAGCAATTGAGAGAAATATCTTACTTCCTTTTTGTAATTTGTTTTGCAGGTCTCTTGATGTGAATTCGTGTGTTGAAACAAATCTTGTTGTGTCTTGGAAGGGTCATTATGCCAGTAGTAATAAACAAACACACACACACATTGGTTCGATATCACTTGAGACTCAAGGCAGACCTTGGAAGAGAGAGGGCAGGTCATTGAGAAGGTCGCAATTAGCAACGAAAAGGTTTCGGCAAACAAACAAGCGATTCATTGTTTACCCAACACATTGAACAAATGATCGATTTGTTAATTGGTTAGATATTTAACCGATTGACTAACAATAAAGAAGTGATATAGAACCAGTGCGTGTGTTTATTATTATTGGCACAATGATCTTCCCAGGACATAATGAGAGAAATATTTTCCTTCCTATTATTCTAATTGTTTTACATTTTTGTTGTTGTATCGAACACCCCACTCCAACCTGCTCCATGTCAGTCTTGATTGAACAATCCCATAACATTCCAACTATGACTGTCCTGTATGTTTCTTTTAGGAGGAGGAGGAGGAGGAGGGGAGGAGGAGAAGAAGGAAGAAATTTACTACAATTGCATTATTTAATGTATCGTGTTCTTTTCTAAAACGGTCGGGCGTGACTTTTTCAAAAGTTTTGGCTGCTATTTCTCGCGACCACAACGAGAGAACCTCAAATCGGTTTGTTTAGAGATGGAGGTGTTGTGATTTAGCAAGTCAAGCACCTAGATAAATGTCCCACCACACACTAGTTCATTGTTGTTGTTATTACTGCTGTTGGTACGACGACGAGCTGGCAGAAGCGTTAGCACGCCGGTCGAAATGCTTAGCGCTATTTTGTCTGTTTTCATGTTCTGCGTTCAAATTTCGCCGAGGTCCACTTTGCCTTTCATCCTTTCAGGGTCGATAAATAAAGTACCAGTCAAGCACAGGGGTCGATGTAATCGACTATCCCCTTCCCCCAAGTTTCCGGCCTTGTGCCTACAGTAGAAAGGTTATTCCTGCTGTTGGTTTTGTTGTTCTTACTGCTGCTGCTTGTGGAGGCGCAATGGCCCAGTGGTTAGGGCAGCGGACTCGCGGTCATAGGATCGCGGTTTCGATTCCCAGACCGGGCGTTGTGAGTGTTTATTGAGCGAAAACACCTAAAGCTCCACGAGGCTCCGGCAGGGGATGGTGGCGAACCCTGCTGTGCTCTTTCTCTCACTCTTTCTTCCTGTTTCTGTTGTACTTGTAATTCAAAGGGTCAGCTTTGTCACACTCTGTGTCACGCTGAATCTCCCCGAGAACTACGTTAAGGGTACACGTGTGTCTGTGGAGTGCTCAGCCACTTGCACGTTAATTTCACGAGCAGGCTGTTCCGTTGATCGGATCAACTGGGACCCTCGACGTCGTAAGCGACGGAGTGCCAAGAACAACTGCTGCTACCGCCGCCGCCGCTTGCCATTGATGTTATTGTTGTTGCTGCAGTTCTTGTTCTTGTTGATGTTGCTGCTGCTGCTGTTGGTGTTGTTGTAGCGAACACCCCACCCCCAACCTCCTCCATGTCAGTCTTGATTGAACAATTCTTATAACATTCCAACTATGACAGTCCTGTATGTTTTTTGAGGAGGAGGAAGAGGAGGAGGAGATGTACTACAATTTCATTCTTGTTATTGTTGTTGTAGTTGTTGCTGCTGCTACTACTGCTGATCGTGTTGTCTGTATTGTTGGTTGTGTTTAGTGTTGTTGTTGTTGTTATTGTTAAGTTGTTTTTTGTTGTTGTCACTGCTGTTGTCGTTACCGTTGTACACTTTTAGACCAAGAGGTACGGTATGTCACCATTCAATCAATCTATTTGTATAACCAGTTGTAATAATTACTATTGACTCTGGGTGGTTCCTTTTTCTTTTTCTTTTTGTTTGTAACTGTTCGTCTGAATGTCTGGATTTCTGGCCTTAGCTTTTTTTTCGTCTGCCTCTCTCTCTCTCTCTCTCTCTCTCTCTCTCTCTCTCTCTATATATATATATATATATATATATATATATATATATATATATATATATATATATATCATTCTGTCATTTTCTTCTTTTGTCATGTGATCTCACTTTTCCTTTTTTTAACCCATTGTTTTACTCATAGACTTATACATACATACTACATACAAATATACATACACACACACAGACACACAGACACACACACACGTGCACCCATTAATCCAGTCATTCATACATCGTACGCACACACATGCACCCAACTATCCATTCATACATACATGCATTCATACGTTACAAACATGCGTCCGTACGTTACACATTCACACGCATACATACATACATACATACATACATACATACATACATACACGTAAACCTACACACGCATAGACACGTATATACGAAAAGGTGCTGAAAAGTTCCTGGCTTTAAAGGTGTCGCGAAAGGCCTGGCTGGAGGCCCAATCTTCCAAGTTCTTTTACAGGACTTAGAAAAACTGAAGGACCGCTGCAAAAAGTGTGCGAATCTCAGTAGGGAACATGTTGAGTAAAATCACAATTAACTAATCCTCCAGTATTTTCTTTTACCCAAAGCCAGCAAATTTTCAGTACCCCTTGTACACATATATCGCCATTCATTCACCATCCTTGTTACCCTAACACACACATACCCACCAACACGTCTTTTTTTCTTTTTTTTTTTCTTCCTTTCGTGACACATTTTCTCACTCACTCATTCACGCACTTTTTTTCACCCCTAGCATCACTCAAGCTTTGCCTGACCACTCTCTTTCACACCTTCTCTAACTCGCCACCACACACACACACAAACACAAGCGCCAGCGCACACGTTCACAGTATCTTCCTTGTCCTATCCGGCCCATCTTTTTACCTCCCTTTCTCTTCACTCTTTTGTCTAAATGATTTCCTTTACGTCCGCCATTTTCTTATACCATATGTTTGTACTATTTTTTCCAAGCCATGCATTGTAACTAAACTCTCTTGAAGTGTTTTTTTTATTATTCTCCTTTTCCAATTACACCACCTATGGATTCTCAGCATCTTTGTATCCTTAGGATCTTAATTTTTCTCTCCTTTCTGTTATATACACCTTAAACCTCTGCCACGAGTTTATCTATTGGTTACCATTTAATTTTCACTAATCAGCTGCTCTCCATAATATGGGACATTCATTCTCCTAGGACTTCGCACCAGTCGTGTACCTCTCTGGACTTTTCACCAGTATTGTATTTTTTTTATTTTATCAGTGATTCATTGCAGTACATTTTCGCCCTTTTCCCCCTTGTATTTCTCTTAATTTTCTCCCTTCTCATCTTGAACTCGCTTGTTGTTTTGTTTTGTTTTTTATTGTTTTTTTCATAGTTAACATTTTTTTCAGTTTTTTTTTTCTTATTTTCGTTTTTCCCCTATATTTCTCCCTTCCGTTTATACGTTTTACGTTCACCTCTATAGCATTCCTCTTGCCTCTCTATATGTCTCGCAGAACTCCAAAAAAAAATGTTTCTTGCACCAACGTTGTATTGTACCCTCTTGCTGCTTTCCTTTTCATACTTTCTTATTTCCTTATTGCCCACAGGGGGCTAAACATAGAGGGGACAAACAAGAACAGACAAACGGATTAAGTCGATTACATCGACCCCAGTGCGTAACTGGTACTTATTTAATCGACCCCGAAAGGATGAAAGGCAAAGTCGACCTCGGCGGAATTTGAACTCAGGACGTAAAGACAGACGAAATACTGTTAAGCATTTCGCCCGGCGTGCTAACGTTTCTACCAGCTCGTCGCCTTTTCATACTTTCTTCCACATTAAAGCACTTCACACCTATACACCTCACACATTTTATCTTCTACATATTTCTCCCGTCTTTCCTTTTACTTCGCCCTTACACCCGCTTCTTCCTCTTTTCTGTCCCGATTTCCCCCCACACACGTCAACACCTTGCAGCACCCTATTGTTTTTGTATACTTCTGTACGCACACACAAATACACACCACAAAACCACACACGCGGCACCCCTCTTATGTTTATCCTAAAACACGAATACAATCCTATATATGCATACAAACACCCGCCTATTTCTCCCTTTTTAACTCCCTCAAAGAACCGAACTCCCATCTGTCTTCTAACTTCTCACCCTTTTTCGCCTCTCTCTCTCTCTCTCTCTCTCTCTCTCTCTCTCTCTCTCTCTCTCTCTCTTCCACACTCCTTCTTTATTATTCTGTACTTTTCTGTTGAAGAACCACCGTCCGAGTGGTTAGGAATCTTTCCCTTTCCTTTAAGCTTTAAACTAGTTTCAAATTCGTTGAGGGACCAACGTCCGAAGCGTTAAGATCTTTCTATTCCTTTTAAGCGTTGGTCCTGTTGGAAAAAAAATTGTCATTGTTGTTTTCTCTTTTTTTCTTTTCATTTTAGTTCGCTGCTTTCCTAGTACATACATGCATACGTTCGTACTATAATATAATCATATATATATACACATACATTATAGCGATATGACTACTATTCCATGACGTTTCATGCTAAATTGCTAAATAGAGCATTACTGAAAAGGATTTGATTCACATGAAGTGTTCTGGCTTATGGGGAAAAGTAGTCATGTTAGCTTCCTTTTTACAATAAATATAATTACTCTTCGCAACCTATTTAATAATATCTTTGATCACCACTTACAAATCATATATATATATTTGTGTGTGCGTGTGTGTGTGCGCGCGCCTGCACGTGTGTGTATGGGGTATATAAGCGTTGGGCAGACAAGGGTATGTAATTAAGGAGTCTGTTTCAAAACTGTAGTTTCGAGTTCGGTCCAAAAGCATGGCATCTTGAGCAGGTGTCTTCAATGCAA
>NC_068985.1:104620475-104624869 GCF_001194135.2 Octopus bimaculoides
ACACACACATACATACATACATACATACACACACACATACATACATACATACATACATACATACATGCATGCATACATACATACATACATACATACATACATACATACATACACACATACATACATACATACATACATACACACATACATACATACATGCATACATACATACACACATACACACACTCATACATACATACACACACACACACATACATACATACATACACACACACACACATACATACATACATACATACATACATACATACATACATACATACATACATACACAGAGACTGGCAGATAGATAGACAGACAGACAGACGTACAGAAAAAGAGAAAGAGAAGATGGAGGTTTTGACGCAGCTGTCCGTACTTATCCTCTTTTCTCTCTGATTTTCAAAGAGATATTCACATCAGCAGGACAGCTGACCTCTATGACGACGATATATAATTTTTCCTGTCTGACCCAAACAACAATATCCGGCTTGTTATGTTTATAGTTGACAGATGTTTTGATGGGAATGTTCTACCAGTATTGCTTGTGCTGATGTTTGTTTACGTATTCCATAATAGGGAAGTCTTTACATTCATTCCAGGATAGCCCCCACCCACCCATCCACCTCGAATGGCATTTATATATTGTTTTTTGCGACATCTTGTCATATAGGGAGCTAGTGCCTTGATGACATTTTTGGGTTGCTGCTAATCACATGTGATATCTTTCACAGAAATATAATATAATCTGCATTTTTGATTATATCCTGGAGCTCCAAGGACTTCGCTGTCTCATTTGTTTATTAAAGAAAGAAATCTAGTAATACATATATCTAAAACAAAATTTTTTTCAAGGACCCTTTAAATACTATTGTGGATATCCAACTTACTATTTTGTTGCATGGACCCTTCCCCCGCCCCTATCTTATATGGATCCTCAGAGGCCACATGGACCCGGTTGAGAACCACTGGTCTATAGCGTGGATTTCCTATACAGACCAGTCAAATATCCCAAATGTTCGAATCAGCAGTGGTACTGCAAATGTCTTTCTTGTATGAGGAGAATTCCGACTGCCATATCTTTCATATGTATGCATGCATGCATGTATGTGTGCGTAAGTGTGTGTGTAAGTATTTATACGACGGACTTCTTTCAATTTCCGTCTATGAATCCACTCACAATGCTTTGGTTGGCCCAGGGCTATAGAAAAAAGACACTTGCTCAAGATGCCAACAGTGGAACTGATCCCAAGTACAAATGGCTGGGAAGCATGCTTCTGAACCACACAGCACACCTGCAGCTATGAATGTGGCTGGACCACACAATAATACACTCCGAGAGATAGTGTCACAGTTAATGTCATCTCAGTTTATTTAGCTATTACAAGGCTTAAGTCATCCCGTGGTCCATGACAGATAATGTTTGCTTTAGGCGTTGAGTAGTGAAATCAAGCCCGGGGCCTCGTGACTGAGAAGGGAATAATTATAGTCATTTGACCCCGCCGTCGCCACCACCACCACCTCATCGTGCCTACCTACTCACACACACACACATACACACACACACACACACACATACACACACACACATGCTCAGCCAAGCTGGTCTGAAATCTAGTGTCAGTCAATCAATGACACTATTATGACATTGTACAATAAATCATTGTTTGTCGTCATCTCAGTTTTTAATTTCATTCCTATTAATAGCTCGTCGGTCGGAACACCTCCTACATATCCGTCAAACACACACACACACACAGCACCGCCACCGTCACCCGCCACCACATCACACTCGTTCTTTCAGATAAAGAAAGGTGGCATGGAAAGCGATAACCTGTCATAATAGACGGGTTGAAAGGAAATAAAAACACGTGTGAATTAGGAGAGACAGATCTCCCAAGAAAAATAATTTTATTTTCATCTACAAATAAATAAGGATTCTACGTACCTGGACTTCTTTCTCGTTTGCATTTAATTTGAAGTCGTTTAAGAAATATTTAAAATAAATCGATAATTTTAAATAGGAATTTCTTTCCTTCTCATTTTAAGCAAACATGTCCAAATAAGCTTTATTCTATTTCCAGTCATGTACATGTGTATATATGTATAATATGCTATGTAATAGAACAGATTTGGTATTTACGTAACTACAATATCTGCTCAGCATGTGGTGTCTACAAGTTGTGTATCATTTCACTATCAGCTCTATGTAATTATACATAGCTATTTTCTGGCGTCTTACATGCTGATATGCCTCGATTCTTAATGAATTCTTATAATTGAATGAGATACACACATACACACACACATACACACACACACACACACACACACACACACACACACACACACACACACACATGCATATACGTCTGTGTGTGTGTATTATGTTTAAACTTTATCTTATGTGAGCATTATAAATATTCGTTTCTACGAGTGTTTTAGTGTATACATATGAATGTACGTCCGAGGGCACGGTTATGGCAGCGCCTATGTGTGTGGTGTTTGTATTGGGTTGTCCGGAAAGTTCGTGCCGATTTATAGTAGCTTACCTTTCGACTTATTTGCCATGAAACCACCTCAATTCTTGGAAGAGGGTATTTTCAAGTTAAAGGAAAGATGGAGATGCATTGTGCAATAAAATGGTTTATATTTGGTTGATTAAAAAGGTAATGGCAAGTATTTATTGACCTTTTTCTTTCCTTTAAAAATCGGCATGAACTTTCCGGACGACCCAATATAAATGTGTATCTATCAGTAAAAATATTAATGAATGTCTGTATATCTATGGTAGTAGGTGTATCCGTCAGTATATGTATTTGTATGTGAGTGTACATCTGTTTTCATACATCTGTCTGTATCTGTCTCTAATTGTGTGCTAACATGTGTGTGTATGTGTGGTTTTGTGTGTGTGTGCGTGCGCGCATGCTTGTGTGTGCGGTTGGTTGGTTGGTTGGTTGGCACGATGTCGAGGGTTCCAGTTGATCCGATCAACGGAACTGCCTGCTCGTGAAATTAACGTGCAAGTGGCTGAGCACTCCACAGACACGTGTACCCTTAACGTAATTCTCGGGGATATTCAGCGTGACACAGTGTGACAAGGCTGACCCTTTGAATTACAAGCACAACAGAAACAGGAAGTAAGAGTGAGAGAAAGTTGTGGTGAAAGAGTACAGCAGGGTTCGCCACCATCCCCTGCCGGAGCCTCGTAGAGCTTTAGGTGTTTTCGCTCAATAAACACTCACAACGCCCAGTCAAGGCGATCCTACGACCGCGAATCCGCTGCCCTAACCACTGGGCCATTGCGCCTCCACCTGTGTGTGCATGTAGAGTAAGAAAAGGTAGTGGATAATTTTTCTTATGAATAAATATTATAGGATAAGGTGAGGTAATTTACCTAAGTATAAGTACATGATTTATGGGTAATATCCTATTTGACGTACGTAAAATCATGGTGACCCAAAAACTTTATTTCAATAAAACATTTCATAATTATAAGTGGTATATACTACGAACAACCAGTAAAAATTGGGCAGAAATGTTAATCCTTATTTTGAATAGTTTCGCCCTTGGCACATGGGAGAATTCTTCAGCAACACACGATGAGCACGCAGAGCAATACAAGTCACTGAATCTAACAAAGATCGAGCGTTTCATTGGTTGCCTACTGATCTGTAAGTATTTCGTTAGGATTCACTATAAAACGAAGAGCAGCGAGGCGTCCACGAGACACCCGAATCGTGTTGAAATGAAATTAAAACTAAAGCAAATTCGATTTTACGAACGTCAAATAGAAAATTACCGATTTATCTATATACACAAATAAACACACATACACACAAACATATTCATAGATACGTGTACTAACACAGACGCCAACCGCATAGACACATGCTCACACAAGTACTCATAGGTACACACATATAAGCCAACGTGGATTTCACTTCACATAGCTATAACTTTGGTCTGTCATTAACCTTAAGTCTCATAACGCCAGAGTCTAACTCGGTTTCCATGGTGACTGAGATTTCAAGAGTCCTTGAATGGACGTCAGTCTGTCGCAGGGTTAACTTGCGATCTGTTGCTAGAACTCAATTATAGCTGAATGTACTTGAGTAATGGTTCTCAAGCGCTGTCAATATGGCACTTATGGGCCCATATAAGAGTTTGCAGTTAAAGTCTATGTGTGGCAAACTGGTTTTACTTTTACAATACACAAGATATTATTTTTTTATACAACTGCTTCCCAAGCACGTGGTTCCGGGTTCAGTCTCACTGCGTGATACCTTGGGCAAGAGTCTTCTACTATAGCCTCGCGTCGACCAAGGCCTCAGGAGTGGATTTGGTAGTCGGAAACTGAAAGAAGCTCGTCGTATATATATATATATATATAT
>NC_068985.1:104629670-104630184 GCF_001194135.2 Octopus bimaculoides
ATATATAATCCATGTGATACGGAGACAAAGAAAATTTATTAACATATCTTATCTTAGTGTATGTGTGTGTGTCGTACGATATTCTTTGTAATTGTCGCACAAGGCTAGCAATTTTAAGGGGAGGGGGTGATTGACTACATCGTCTAACTGGCACTTATTTTATCGACCACAACAAGATTCGAACTCAGGCCGCAGGGAACCGGGAAAGAACAACGTAACGCATCCTCTCCGGCGTCCTGGTGGCTTTGCCTATGTGGGAGTATTGCAGGTGTGTGTACGTGTATGCGTGTATGTGTCTGTGTGTGTGCGGTGCGTGTATGTGTGTATAAGTGTGTGCGAACGATAGCAGTATTTTTACATATATGTAGTAAATATGCTTTAACACTCATTAAGAAGACGCTGTAACGACAAGGTGTTTCGCATCGTTATCAAGAAGTTAGCATTCATTATCTGGTTGTGACTGGAAATGTTACTTATCTATTTAGATACAGAGTATCATATATATATATATATA
>NC_068985.1:104630654-104632045 GCF_001194135.2 Octopus bimaculoides
ATATATATATATATATATATATATAATGCACATTAAGTACAGAACATCACCAACAAACGAAAAACATGTAAACACACGAGAGATAAGTACAGGATAAAATACAAAAAATACACAATAAGAACAGGACATCAACAACGAGTGTAAAATACGTAAACACATAACGAGAGACAAGTACGGGACAAAATACCAAAAGAAGTCGAACTCCTCCTCAGTTGTCGACTGTTTATTTATTACTCCCTATTTCGAGCTTTCAACGACAAGATAGGAAAACTTCATAAGACAGCAGCGTCCAGAAATTTTTAAAATATAAAATTTGTGGAGAGTTACGGCTTCGAACGAACAAACAGCAACAGAGTGGACGTACGGAGTAAACAATTGAAGAAGACAAAGATTAAGGGCCGTTAGGCCAAGATGCATTGCAATGGGTAACGCCTGGGAGAAATTTGGAAAGGATGTGGAATAAATAGAAGAGAAATAGTAGAAGAGAAAAGGTGTCGAGAAGCGAGAGAAATGACGTCCAGCCGGATGGACGTCGTGTTCAAAAGAGACAGAGTTGAGAGAAATGGTTGTAGTCACGTGTGAGCAAACAGGCAGATGGGAAGAGGTAAAGAGAGAGGATGAGGAGAAGAAACAAAGGGAGTGAAGAGAAGGGAGAAGGAACGAAATATAGTAGGGAGTGGAAGAAAGACAGGTGACAGCAAAGAACGAATATATATATATATATATCCCTCCATATTTTTTCCGTTTTTTCCCTCCTCGTAATCCTTTCTGTCAAAGACCGTAAGCTCGATAGAATAAGCACCAGGCTTTAAAAACATAAATACTGGGGTCTGTATTTTAAAACTGAAAGGTCCTACGGAGGGCTCGTCCCTTTCACTGGTCCATGCATACATATACATACATACATGTGTGTGTATATCTTATATATATCTTCCAGATGTCAACCCCCACCCACAGAGAATGTTCTTTGGGATACAGCCATATATTATACGTACACACGTATATATATGTTTGCATACATATATGCGTACATGAACTCATGTATACATACATACACAAACACACGCATATATATACATATATATATATATATATATATGAACACACACATACACAAATGTATGTGGGTGTGTGTGTGTGTGTACGTGCGTGTAAGGAAGCATGTACTTGCACGTGAACTATTACGGCATTGCGCATTTACCATTGTAACTTAAAACTTTAAAAACATCGAAAATTGATACAATTTTATAATCTTACTTAAATGATAAAGATGCATATACATACATACATACATACATACATACATACATGTGTGTGTGTGTGTATACGTGTATATATATATACATGTATGTATGTATACATATGTGTGTATATATATATATATATATATA
>NC_068985.1:104632366-104634806 GCF_001194135.2 Octopus bimaculoides
ATATATATATATATATATATACTTTAATGAAAATTTATCATTTCACCTGACATTTAAATCTATTTATGAAGATAGGTGTTCTCGCCGTGACCATCTCGTATTTTTTAAGAATTTTCTCGAACTACGTTAGTCTATATACCTTTCATGTGACCTAAAATGTAAATAGAGGGTATGGTTGGTATTTTTCGAAATCCGTGTGACCTCGAAGAGATTGTCTCATTGGCTCGCCGACGTGTAAATGAAATAAGGTTGCGTATGTGCTACAAAACTTTCAGTGTAAATTTCAAACCCAAGAATCGTGGACTGATAAAATAAATACTCTGTGCATTAACATACTTTACCGTGAGGACGGCCATTGTTGATGATATTATAATCTTATGTTAATGACATGTTAATGATAAACAAGTCAATTTTATGCTAATCATTTTACTTTGGAATACCTCCCAATCACAACAACAAACACCAGATCCACAAATAATACTGCCAGCTCATGAAAAAGCTTCTACTTGGTTGATTAGTCTGCCTAAATGGCTGCAAATATCCTACTATAGTGCTTTTCAACTTGGACAATATCACTGCCACAAGGTGTAGTAGGATTCTTTAAGTCGAGTCAAAGGATATCAGGAGTAGAAGAAGAACGAGATGGTTGAATAATATCTCAGTTGGCCATGGGAATCCAGCCGAAAAGTGTGATGACGGTTGCCTGAGGACTTTACGGTCAAGACCCTCCCAGAAATAGTGAGGGAAGAAGATGGATAGATACTGGGGTCAAAGAGCGCAATAGAAGGGCGATAGATGCATCTCAACAGTTCTGTTACCCTTTAAGTACTAACTTTAAAATAAAATCAAAGTAAATTTATGACAATCGTTTGGTAGCCACAGTTACAACAATAACCATAGCAATGATGACATGATTAATAACACTTCGAGATATATACTATCTATGCTTATAATATTTACTTACAGTAAGGCAGCGAGCTGGCGGAAACGTTAGCACGCAGGGCGAAATACTTAGCAGTATCTCGTCTGCCTTTGCGTTCTGAGTTCAAATTCCGCCGAGGTCGACTTTGCCTTTTATCCCTTTCGGGGTCGATAAATTAAGTACCAGTTGCGTACTAGGGTTGATCTAATCGACTGGCCGCCTCCCCCAAAAAATTTCGGGCCTTATGCCTAGGGTAGAAAAGAATATTTACTTATAGTGAGGTATATTGACACTACATGTGGTAAGTAGTCATTTGCATCAAACTAGTAACTGGAACTAAATTACTCTGGCCTAATATTACGTGTGTGTGTATCTTGAGGATATTGGTGTTTGTTTCGAGAAAAGACGTTATTTTAAGCAATCCCACCTGTTCCTAAATCTTTGTTTTCGTCCTCATTCCCCCCCCCCTCCCCTATGCTTTTCTCATTCTTCTGACGAAGGACTAACAACAAAGGGATGAAGTTAGTGTTAACATTTAAAAATTTATCTAGAATTTGTTATTCAGAGGAGAAAAACTTTAATCAAAAAGCTTCTTCACAGAGTCTGTTTTCTGATATCTACGTCTGAAATCTACGTCTGAAATCTACCAGAGGATACACAGAAGTATCTTTCACAGGTCGTGCCTTTAATCATGACTTGAACTATTTCATTAGTAATAGCAAACAAGACAAGCTCTACTGAATAGGAAGTCAGTGACTGGAAAATCCGATCTGAGGTCTGGCTTCAATCGCAGATGTGAAGCCATTTCACTTTGTTTTTAATGGCATTACTCCATCTGGAAAATGGTATGAACATCACAGCTTCACGTTCCATACCCGATTTCTATAATGCTAAACTAATAAAAGATAACTCTCTTTAAAAAAGACGTTGGTCTATTTGAGAAAAAACAACTCTACTATTTCATTACTCGTTGGTTCTTCTAGAAAAATTAATGAACCAACACACATTAATCAGACAAATACAGGTATATCGAGTACCATATAATACAAATGTTTGCTTTAACAAAACGATCTGTCTTCTTGTCTCCTAACAATAAACTTATCCTTTTCTTTAATAGCATGTCTTGCAAACAACTGATATGACGCCCTGCTTGCTAGATCAACTGGTTATTAAATAAAACTCAATATTTCTCTAGCCATCGCTCATCGTCTCTTGAGCGAATACTTGAATCCTGAGATTACCGCCCCCTTCATATGGAGAGCTGTTATTTGGTATTTATGACATAGCCTCTTGAAGCAGAGATAATTTTTAATAAATCAAATTTATGTTGTATAGTAGGCGCAGGAGTGGCTGTGTGGTAAGTAGCTTGCTTACCAACCACATGGTTCCGGGTTCATTCCCATTGCGTGGCATCTTGGGCAAGTGTCTTCTACTATAGCCTCGGGCCTTCCAAAGCCTTGTGAGTGGATTTGGTAGACGGAAACTGAAAGAAGCCTGTCGTATATATGTATATATATA
>NC_068985.1:104634878-104636640 GCF_001194135.2 Octopus bimaculoides
TGTGTGTGTGTGTGTATGTGTATATGTTTGTGTCTGTGTCTGTCCCCCCAACATCGCTTGACAACTGATGGTGGTGTGTTTACGTCCCCCGTAACTTAGCGGTTCGGCAAAAAGAGACCGATAGAATAAGCACTAGGCTTCCAAAGAATAAAGTCCTGGGGTCAATTTGCTCGACTAAAGGCGGTGCTCCAGCATGGCCGCAGTCAAATGACTGAAACAAATAAAAGAGTAACGAGTAGTATTTGATATATACTGTATTTGTCTATCTGTTCATATACATGCTACTGTCCTTTCTGAGCTATTTCTCTTCGCTCATTTTTTGTTTATATATCAATCAGCCCAGTTTATTGACTCACTCAACTTCGGTTGTATCTTGGTTTGTATGAAAAGGTAGTAGCTGAATCAAAGCTATATTGTAGACATTAGTCAGATGAAAGGTGAGCTGTATATAATCAACTGTTGTACTATATAAAAGCCGAAGCCTCATAATTATTATGGTAGCATTACATGACAGTCTACTATAGCATGAACTGCAGTTAACCATGTTGTTAACTAAACAATGAAAGACATACTATTTTAGAAACGATAATACTATAATTGTAACACAAGCAAGTGATACTCCATAATCGTTATATAGATAGAAGCCAGAGCGATTCAAGCATGAACTTCTTTCCTGCTGAAACTCAAAACAGTTGAAAATCTTGTCACAAATACACCAAATGCTATCACAATTTTTTCCATATCATTTCGCATTATTTTGGTCATATATTCATGAATATGTATGTATATTGTGTGTGTATATATATATATATATATATATATAACATAAATAATATATAAATAAATGCTAATATCCATACATATATGTACATGCCTACATCTATATGTATACATACATGCATATATGGGTACAGGACATCACAATAAACGTTAAACACAATGAGAAACGAAAACATGAAGACGAAGACAGAAAAAGAACTTTTTTTCGTGCAACGAAAAAAACAGAGAAACGAGACATGCAACATAAAGAATATTTCCCTTCTTCAGTTGTCCCTGTTCCATCTACTCACTCATATTATATATATATATATATAAGTTCAAAAAAAGGAAAAAGACAAAAAACAATAACAAAAAACAACAACGTGAGAACGTGATACAGATGGTGTTACTAGACGCTCGGGAAAGGAAAGAGAGAGAGTATGACGTTTCGAGCGGAGCTCTTCGTCGGAAACTAGGAAAGTTCAAAGAAGAGAAAAACGGAGGAAGAAAAAATCGGCACCGATATATATATATATGTGAATGTATATGTATGTATGTATGTGACTAATGCAAAGAGGAAAGAATTTTCAAACTGGTGAACTAGCCAGAGTTCTTGTAACGGAATGGCTTTGATAAAGGCACCCGTGGTGCCAAGTGGCTGACGACGGATTAAGTCTAGCACCCATATCATGCTATGGCAGGATTTGAACTCGGAGCGAAAAGAGAATAAACATATTCCACAAGATATCCGGTCCGATGTTTTTACAGTTCCGCCAACCTACGGCCCTGAATTGGCATTTATTTATCGACTCCGAAATCAAATTCCAAATTGGTAATCCCAGCATAGCCGCAGTCAAATGAATGAAACCAGTAAGAGAATAATAAAAAAAAATTGTTGGATGCTCTACCGATTTTCTGTTCCTCAACCATACACACACAAACACACACACACACACACACACACACACACACACACACACACACACACACACACACACACACA
>NC_068985.1:104636746-104637406 GCF_001194135.2 Octopus bimaculoides
ACACACACACACACACACACACACACACACACACACACACACACACACACACAAGGCGGGTACAAAAACAAGTAAGCAAGAATTGAAAAAGGAAAATAAATAAATAATAATGATATATATAAAATTAAAAGAAAGAGCAGCAGAACACACAAATAGGTGTTTCTCTCTCTAAACTAGAGAGAGCTTGCTCTCCAATATAATGATTTCTTTAACCTAAAAAAAGAAAACGATATCGAATGAGTTTTATCATACATTGCACAATAATAAAATCTGTTTATAATTTAAGAAGAAATAAGTTGAATGCCCAATCGAACCGAATTCACAAGTGCATTATTATGAACAACGCCCAATACGCTCTTCTGTTTACGTAGAGACGAAAGATGTTGAGAAATTGTTGTGCAAATTGTTTATAACCGAAAGCAAACATACATTAGCGTTTCTTTAAATTCATAGTACGGATAGTGTTTGTTGAATTTGCTTACCGAATCCAGTTTGCGTTCTGTCAGACAAGCTGTTGTTTCTGTACGTGTTGTGTGTGTGTGTGTGTGTGTGTGTGTGTGTGTGTGTGCGTGTGGATATACATGGTGACAAACAGATAAATATGAATAGATATAGATAATGCATACATATCACATACGTGTGTGTATACATGCATACATA
>NC_068985.1:104638953-104639612 GCF_001194135.2 Octopus bimaculoides
CATATGCATATACATATAATATATATATATATGTGTGTGTGTGTGTGTGTGTGTATTCCTACTCAGTTCATCTAATTGTATATATCTATCGTTACTTTTCATAAAAAGCCTTTCCTTTTTTTGATTTCCAATGTGCATTTTCGCTCATTTTTCTTCTTACGTGTGCCGCCGAATTTTGAAAAGAATGTAAGTGTGCCACTAGTGAAAAAAGGTTGCAAAGCACTGATCTAATATTCTTTTCAAAATTCGGCGGCACGCCTGAACTAAATATATAACTAAATGTATAGGGAAAAAATTATATCCAGGTTACACTGTGGCACACTTAGCACCGTCTCGTGGCACACCAGTGTGCCGCGGCATACCAATTACGGAACACTGGTATAGACGAGTACGTACGAAAGTCGAACCGCGATAGGAAAAATGAGTACAAGGCGTCCATAACGGAAAAAATACAAAACGGAACGCATGGAGGGTTTAAAAGGCCTTTCAGCCGAAACGATGGTTTTAAGATTTAGTTTTGTGAAGGATAGAAAAGGTACCAAACGACATTAACATGGTTTACCAAACTTGGTGCTTTACTATTCAAAGACCTGATTCGCTTGAATCTTGAACTTTGATATATATATATATATATATATATATATATATATATATATATA
>NC_068985.1:104641947-104644377 GCF_001194135.2 Octopus bimaculoides
ACGAGTACTTAAGACTATTGTATTCTATTCCCTGCAACCGGAAAATTGTCAGTTTTGTTAACTGCTATCTATTTCATACCGTTTTCAGTTTGAACTGTTCCTCTTTCACCAACGAGCGTACATTTATATATATTTATATACGTGTGTGTGTGTGTGTGTGTGTGTGTGTGTGTGGGTGGGTGGGTGTGGTAATGAGTTTAAGTCCCAGCCACATGGTTTCGGGTTCAATCCCACTACGTGGAACTTTGGGCAAGTGTTTCCTACTTTAACCTCGGGCCAATTAAAAGCTTTGAGAGTGGATTGGGAAGACGGAAACTAAAAGAATCCCATCGTGTATATCTGTGTGTGTGTCTGTCTGTCTTCGTGTCTATCTTTGTCCTTCACCACCGCTTGACAACCAGAGTTGGTTTGTTTACGTCCTCTTCAACTAAAAATTTTTTAAGGCGATGCCCCTGCATGGCTAACATCAACAATATATATATACACACACATACATACATACATACATAAAATACTCACACGCACATTTATATGTGTGTGGGGGGTACCATAGGGTATGAATTGTGATGGCTGTTATGCCGCTATTTCTAGCACATCGAGCAACTACGTAAAGGTCTCCTTCGTTTGTGTGACTTTGAACAGTGGGTCACCAAACAAGAAAATATCAAGCAGGATGGACGATAAGCTGCATATCCAATACTTCATTCTCTTGATTATTTATAAACCATGGAAATAACACGTGGAAACAATTTCACTTTATAGATAAGATATCGTATTTCTCGGCATAAGGATTCAACGAGCATATTACATTCCACTAAAAGTGTTGTGTTTTATTCCACTGGAGCCGGCTGGACTCGAACAGTCATTGCAAGTCTAGTAAACTTGAAGATTAACTCCTAAAACGATCAGTAATAAAGATATGACAATGTGTAAAAAGATCAGGAAGAATCATACGGTATGTTCGTATAATGATATTTATGTTTCGATGGGTGGGCTGGTTAGTAATTATAGTACTTTCATGTTAATTTTACCCGGTGTTGCGGTCTACAGCCGATTAATTGAAAGCTGATATTAGAGTTCATTAAGGCTAACGATAGGAATATTAGACACTAACCTCGTATTAGATTCTTCTGCTGGTCACTGTTCTATTTTTTACAAACCAGCGAGGATGGTTCTGCATGGGTCATCGATTTGTTACAAATGTCGAACAAATCTCAACCACAGACTATATCTCACGGCCTTAATCAAAAGGACATTGGAGACAGTAGAGAGGGATCGAGCTGGGCAATGCTTTTATTGGGGTGTCATTTTGGGGTCGTAGTTCTTCCCAGTTTTACAATATATTAGCTTCTTGCTTTAATTCATGGCACTTTTGAAGAAGAATTATAATCGCCTGAGAATTTGCCTAGTAAATTTTTTTATTTACTAAAAAAATTCGAAACCTATAGGTCTAACCGTTAAAAATAAGGTAAAAGTTTTTATTTTTTTCTTCCCTTTGAAATGTTTTAACTTTGTGGTTTTCGGTCGTTTTTGACTGTCTTTTATCGTGTAGAAATTGCCTATTATAGGTAATTTCTCTTATATTTTATATTGAATCTAATATTCGGATGTTTTATTTTTTTTGGGTTTTTTTTTTATCGCGCCCGATGATACGAAAGATCGAGTCGGATGTGATTTATACATTTAACGGAAAGGGACAAAATCCAATAAGGTTTGTCATTTAGTCTCATATTTTACTGTTTCCTCGCCTCTCCACTGCGCTTCACAAGTTGGTAATATGCTGAGTTTTAGCATAGGCACGAGGCGTTATAATCGATTATATGCTATGGATGAATGAATGGGAGAGTTAACCCCGATTGGGTTTGAATCCAGAACGTAGAAGGAGCACTCCGTCAGTTACGACGACGAGGGTCCCAGCTGATACGATCAACGGGACAGCTTGCTCGTGAAATTAACGTGCAAGTGACTGAGCAATCCACAGACACGTGTACCCCTAACGTAGTTCTCAAGGAGACTCAGTGTGACACATAGCGTGACAAGGCCAGCTCTTTGAAATACATGTACTACTCATTTTTTGCCAGCTGAGTGGACTGGAGCAACGTGAAATAAAGTGTCTTGCTCAAGGACACAACGCGTCGCAGGGGAACTCACGACCTTACAATCGCGAGCCGAATGCCCTAACCACTAAGCCACGCGCCTTCAGCAGTACGTAAAAAGACATAATAAAATACATTAATGGAATTTGTAAAACTCTTTACAGATTTTGTAGCATAGACACAAGACCTTATATTCATTTATATACCATGGTTGGATGATAAGGAAAGCTATTCTGTGTTTGAACTTGAACCTAGAATATTGGTTTTCAAATTTTGGCTTAAGGCCAACAAGTTCGGGAGAATGGGGTAAGTGTATCCCAGTGCTCAACTGGTA
>NC_068985.1:104645282-104647366 GCF_001194135.2 Octopus bimaculoides
ATATATATATATATATATATATATATATATATATATATATATATATACAAACACACACACAAACACATGCACATTCATACACGTGTGTGTGCATAGTTGTGTGTGTTACCGTTCCCTTGCTTTGATAACGCGGGATAATTGTTAGTGAGTGTCACTGTTCTGTAAGCGGTGTCCTTTGTTTTCCATCTTCTATAAAGACATGTCTGGCTACGAGGAAATATAACCATATTTGAAAACGGGTGAAGGCTGGATACTGGAAAGGCATCCAGGTATATAAAATGTGTCCCCACTAAATTCGGTAGGACCCGTGCAAGCATGGAAGACTGAACGTTAAAACGGTGGTTGATTTGTTCGACTAAAACCCTTTAAGGTAGTGCTCCAGCATGGCCGCAGTCAAATGGCTGAAACAAGTAAAAGAATAATGTGCGTGTGTGTGTGTGTGTGTGTAATAAAGTCTGAGAGAATAGTGTAGTGCGAAGAAGAATCTGTCTCATTGCTTCGTGTGGGATATCGAATACAGTTTCTAGCATAGTTTAAATAATGATTTGATCACTTTGTGTTTTTTTCTTACACTAAGAACTATTTGGGAAACAATTTTTTTTTTACTTTGATGACCGACATTTTAAAACTCTCATGAATGGCGGATACAAAAGCAATCTTTCAAAATTTCCAAACTTGTTCGCACATGTAAAATTGACCACAACAGTAAATGGAAGGAGGAGAAGCTACTTAAACATGAAAATTTCAGTGCAGATTGTTTTTATTTATTTATTTATTTATTTATTAGTCTGTCTTTTGTGTTTTTAATAATTGAGAGATGTAGTTAAGGAAATTTGAGTCGTAATTTGCATTCAAATCCTACTTGTTTTAGTTTTTGTATTATTGTTGTGATCGTTTTAGTGCTATTGTTGTTGTAAAGCGTTGCTTGAATATGATATCGAACTAGAGAGAATTTTCTGATAGGACTTTGTCTGAACCGTTCTATCGATTTGCACTTGTTATATGTTATTTATAGAAACTTAACGTAATTTTCGATGTACGTTTAAAAGTACAATGGAAATATATTGAACTGAGAATTAACATAAAGTTTAGGAGGGATTTTGTTTTTAAACTGAAAGTAAATTGGCCGGAAGTAACGACTGTGACATAACTACTGTGATTATTGTAACGTCCCATACTAAACTAAATACACCCTTTGGTCAGGAATGACCATGGTGGTGGTGGTGGTGGCGGCAGCGGCGGCGGATCTGCCTCTTAGACGATGATGATTCAATTGTACGATCAACGGAATTGCCTACTCCTGGATTAGCATGTAAATGGCTGAGTATTCCACGGATATGTATGTTTCATACGTTATTCTCAAGCAGAATCAGCATGACACAGTATGTGATATGGTTGTAGCCCTTAAATTACAGGTACGATGCACCCGAAAGGCTTCTATACAGTTTCCGTCTATCCGATTTTGCTTACAATGAATGGGTCAAACTCGAGGCTATAGAAAATGACATTTAGCCAA
The DNA here is from genome assembly GCF_001194135.2 of Octopus bimaculoides. Lineage (NCBI taxonomy): Eukaryota > Metazoa > Mollusca > Cephalopoda > Octopoda > Octopodidae > Octopus > Octopus bimaculoides. The sequence continues at coordinate 104,646,799 of NC_068985.1, forward strand.
GATGCCAAGCAGGGCGATCGAACCCGAGACCTTGTGATTCTGAGCGAGCTTCTTAGTCATTAAACTACACTGGGCCTCCCAGTCACGAGAAAAGAATTATGTAAAGAGTAGGTGTTTAAATATAGAATTCGGTTTGGACTCGTGTGGCATCATTTCTATGTAATAGTGATCTAAACGTCAACGACTAAATCTAACACTAACACAACGTTTTATAGATGTGTGTGGGATCTATTTCAAAACGGGGGCACCAGTTTTCATTTATGTTTTATGTAGTGTTTTTGGTACCGAAAGACTTTCAAACTTCGTATTCTTATCTATTTTGTGTTATAGAACAGAAATATATTTTTGTATTCGAATTTATTTCATGTAAAAAATTGTCTTATTTCGATAATTTCTACTAATCACTGACGTCTATTCAGTTGAAAACAGTTAGCGCTGTAACGGTGTATATCGTATTAATCCCCTAACCCTAACCCTAACTAGACTGTTAACCGTAACCGTAACCCTAACCCTCAAACTAACCCTAACTCTAGAATCCGAACTCTAAAATTGTTACACACATAGATAC
>NC_068985.1:104650127-104652559 GCF_001194135.2 Octopus bimaculoides
CACCTTAAGTTCCACAAGGCTCCGGCAGGGGATGGTGGCGGACCCTGCTGTACTCTTTCACCACAACTTTCTCTCATTCTTTCTTCCTGTTTCTGTTGTACCTGTAATTCAAAGGGTCAGCCTTGTCACACCCTGTGTCTCGCTGAATCTCCTCGAGAACTACGTTAAGGGTACACGTGTCTGTGGAATGCTCAGCCACTTGCACGTTAATTTCACGAGCAGGCTGTTCCGTTGATCGGATCAACTGGAACCCTTGTCGTCGTAACCGACGGAGTGCCAACCGACCCATATGCACACCACCGAATTGCTTTCTCAGTGCTGTTCGCTGCTGGTCAGAGAACGCTAGGACGGTATATTTCAGCCACTATTTCTGAAATGCTTAATATATCAGCAGAATGTCCTATACAAGTAAATGCCTTTGGACGCGGTATAATAAGGGAGTTTTACTAATAAAATTGAGAGATTTCACAGTTCTCTTTTCAAAATTACGGGGTGTCAGTTGTCACTTCCGGTCAATTTACTTGCATTTTTTTAGCTCTAAACTGCATATTGACCAATTACTTTTATTGTGTCTCCACAACTTGTAGTAGATACAACTGAGAAATGCAGCAGACTCATCTTATATATGGCTTCATTTGAAAAGATACGGCAGACTCGTAATAGAATATGTACGGCCGAACATTGACACTTTATTCAAAATCTTTTTGCACTTTAATAGGTTGGGCTTCAGCTTTTCGAAGAGCGAACAAAGTTTCGCTCACCAGTTGATCTGATATTCTGTTAATATCAGATCAACTAGTGAGTTCTGCAGTGCAGCGTTCGAAACTCACTGAACTTTATTTAAAACGAAAACTATCATAATGTTTCCAACGTTAATTTTGTGAAAAAAAAATTAATAAAACTATTCAGTCACGGTGCACCAAAAAGAAAGAACGATACTTGTTGATAATGCTGGTAATGGTAGGGATTTAAGAAACTTGTTTATTAAGACACTCCAGACATGACCAGCTCGTCTTTTCCCCCTGTAGGAAACCTAGAAACACATTATCCAACGTGTCCTTTTTCTAAGGTGGCAGGTGTGATCTGTGGGAGATTTGCTGTTATTTCTAGCACATCGAGTGACCATGTAGAGGCTCCTATGTTGGCTTGTGCGGTAGAGTTACAGCAGGTAGATGTATCGACTGATTAAGTACTTTACAGTATTTGATCCACTCCCGTTTCTAAGTTGAAGGTTGCTTTTAATCCTTCAGATAAATGTTGGCAATAGTATATTTGAAGTGAGGAGCTAAAACAACAAAGCCAGAACACCATCTCAAATTCTTTGCAACCTTTTATCTTATCTGTGACGTGTTCTGTTTGGGTCCCAGCTATGGGTTAATTAGCATATTATAGAAGAAACTCCAAACATATAATCGCAGAGATTTGAGAAAGTAAAAGGAGAGGGGAGTCAACCTCGACAGCAAATAAAGGAGTGAAGTCCTTCAGACGGTCCGATGCCCTCTTTGACACCCTTCCGGTAAATCCAGGATAGGTGGAATTCTTCAGCTCTGTAAGACAATTCACCAAGGAGGAGACCATTCCAGTGTAAAACCTACGACTTGCTGGTCACCGCAGCCATCTAAGCCCGCTGAGCCACTGTGGTCAGACCGGAACTGTGGTCAGACGAGAACCGGATTAAGACTCATATAGCTCTTAAGTACTTAAAAGATTTTGGTGCACATGGGTGTGTGCACGTATGTGTGTGTGTGTGTGTGTGTGTGTGTATGTGTGTGCATGGCTCGTGGCTCAGTGGTTAGAGTATCGCGCTTACAATCGTTAGGTTGTGAGTTCGATTCCCTGATCGGGTTGTGTCTTGTGTTCTCGAGCAAAACACTTTATTTCGTGTTGCTCCAGTTCACTCAGCTGTAAAAATGAGTTGCGACGTTACTGGTGCCAAGCTGCATCGGCCCCTTTGCCTTGTCCTTGGATAACATCGGTGGCGTGGAGATGAGAGGCTTGTATGCATGGGTGACTGCTGGTCTTCCATAAACAACCTTACCTGGTCTTGTGTCTCGGAAGGGCACTTTCTAGTTGCAATCCCATGATCATTTGTGACTAAAGGGAGTTTTTACCTTGCCTGTGTGTGTGTGCTTGTGTGTGTGTATGTGTGTGTGTATGCATGTATGAATACACACATACGCATATATAGACGTAGGCTTGGCTGTGTGGTAAGAAGTTTGCTTCCCAACTACATTCTTTCGAGTTCAGTCCTACAGAGTGGCACCTTGGAAAAGTACCTCCTACTCGAGCCCCGGGCCGACTGATGCTGAAAGAGGCACGACGTTTATCTATGCATGTGTGTGTATTTGTTATTGCGCTTATGCTTGTATCCCCAACTGCTTGATAACCGGTGTTGAATTGTTTGCATTCCTGCAACGTAGCGATTCGACAAC
>NC_068985.1:104652569-104653039 GCF_001194135.2 Octopus bimaculoides
ACTGATAGAATAGGTGCCAGGCTTTAAAGATTTTGTTCCACTAAACCTTCGAATTGTTCAGTTAAACTTTTCAAGGCGGTACCCTAGCATGGCCGCGGTCCAAAAACTGAAACAAGAGATAGGTAATATATGTTTTGTTGTCCTTTTTTTGTATCACCTGTCTGGATGTTTTGCGTTCTTGTCCCATTTTTGTATTTTTTATATATAAAATATAGTGGTGTACGTACACTTTGGTCTCTTATATGTAAGTATATCATCATCATCGTCATCATCGTTTAACGTCCGCTTTCCATGCTAGCATGGGTTGGACGATTTGACTGAGGACTGGTGAAACCGGATGGCAACACCAAAATTTTGTACAACTCTATTATTCTTTCTATTCTTTCACTCTTTCCTTCTTTCTATCAGCCGTTTCACACTTCGTTCATTCCATATATATGCATATATATATATATATATATATATATATA
>NC_068985.1:104653348-104654682 GCF_001194135.2 Octopus bimaculoides
ATATATATATACACACACATATATACTCTTTTACTTGTTTCAGTCTTTTGACTGTGGTCATGCTGGAGCACCGCCTTTAGTCGAGCAAATCGACCCCAGGACCTATTCTTTAGAAGCCTAGTACTTATTCTATCGTTCTCTTTTGCCGAACCGCTAAGTTACGGGGACATAAACACACCAGCATCGGTTGTCAAGCGATGTTGGGGGGACAAACACAGACACACAAACACACATACATATATATACGACGGACTTCTTTCAGTTTCCGTCTACCAAATCCACTCACAAGGCTTTGGTCGGCCCGAGGCTATAGTAGGAGACACTTGCCCAAGATGCCACGCAGTGGGACTGAACCCGGGACCATGTGGTTGGTAAACAAGCTACTTACCACACAACCACTCCTAATGTTTGTGTGTGTGTGTATAATCACTCAGACTCTCTTTAAATGTTTCACAAATTCTAATTATGTGCCTCTTTGTCTAGTGTTACCATTATACTGATAGATGTTAGGTGGAGTTTTGTTCTCTCTTTCGCTTTACCAATTTGAACCGGACGTATCATCACTTACTATTGTCAAAACGAATTCATTTTCAACAAATAGCAGAGTACAAAAATTTACTCATACACACACACACACACACATCTCGTTCAAATGGCCAGTCATGACTCGTATTCCAACAACAGCGTTACACAGCGAGATAAAAGATAATATTTGTAACATGTGTACATAAACGTTGCTACTTATAATGTATTGTTGACCTCATGTTATCACGAAGGTGCGGAAAAGATGAGCTACTTTGCTGTTCGTTATAAATACATGCAGGCATTGCTAACCGGTTAGTAAGTTCGCTTTGGAATCATAACACCCCGGGTTCGACATCTGCTACGTGGCATCTTGGACGAGTGTCTTTTATGTTATAGCCTCTGATCGTGTCATGCTGGCATCCCGGCTGATGAATGGTGCTACCTTGTTGTTGGCACTCCGTCGCTTACGACGTCGAGGGTTCCAGTTGATCCGATCAACGGAACAGCCTGCTCGTGAAATTAACGTGCAAGTGGCTGAGCACTCCACAGACACGTGTACCCTTAACGTAGTTCTCGGGGATATTCTGCGTGACGCAGTGTGACAAGGCTGACCCTTTGAATTACAGGCACAGCAGACACAGGAAGTAAGAGTGAGAGAAAGTTGTGGTGAAAGAGTACAGCAGGGTTTGCCACCATCCCCTGTCGGAGCCTCGTGGAGCTTTAGGTGTTTTCGCTCAATAAACACTCACAACGCCCAGTCTGGTAATCGAAACCGCGATCCTATGACCGCGAGTCTGCTGCCCTAATCA
>NC_068985.1:104658660-104660162 GCF_001194135.2 Octopus bimaculoides
TATATATATATATATATTGATGGGGTCTCAGTATTTTATCAATTCATTGCTTCGGGAGGTTTTCTTTTTGCCAGCGAATAAAACACATTGGAAAATGTATATATAAATAGGGTCAAATAGAAAAGATGTTCCACTGAAGAACCATGATCTGAGTTCACAGCCCAGAACCACACAAGTTCAGCATTGTTGCCTTGGATAAGCCATTTTATATTTGTTCACTTGTTTCCGCTCACTGCGAAACGATAACCAGTTCGCACAGAAAGTAAACAAATGCGTAAAGCATGTTTGGCACTTGAGGCTGCCACTGTGTGTGTGCGCGCGCGCGCGTACATGCGAGCATCCGTGCGTGTGTGCACGTTCTTACATACACATGCATATGCAGCATAGCCGAAATAGTTTAGAAATTTGCTTTGGAGGTCCAGGGTCCGATTCCTACCGAGTAGCGCCATAGGCAAACGCCATTTTCTAAAGCTTCGGGTTGATTCGTGCCCCGTGTGGGAAACTGGGCAGATAGAAACTGTATAGAAGCCTGTAGGGTAGATTACAACTGTAATTCTAAAGATACGGCCTTGTCAAACATTTTGTCACGCTGATTTTGCCTTAGAATTAGTTTAATCGTACCTGTGCTTGTGGAATGTTAACTCAGAGGCAGGTATTTCAGTTAATCGAACAACCGAATCCTCAGCACCAAACAAGAAAGACCCACCTCACACACACACACACGCTCGGGCGCATGCGTGTATGTATGTGAACAAGCGTTGTTGAGTAGTTGTCTTCTGTGTGCAGGTCCGATTCTAGGATGAGCGTTTCCATTTCACTTCACTCATATTTACTATCACAAACAGCCTGGAATGAAATGAGCTCCTCCAGGCTAACCTTTCCTTGACACTAGGAAATAAGAGCCTTTTGATGTTGACTCGCTGATTACTTAGAGATTTACTAAAGGAGTATGCTGTATTTAATGACTTAAATGACACACCGGCGTATTAAACGCACCCCAATTCCTTGTAGCTCACATTCAGGAAGAAAAATATTTTGTCCATTAATGCGAAATAGTTAAGGCAATCTAAGACACCTCTGCTTATGGAAAAGCAGCATGCAGGGGTCTATTTGTACTTTATAATTCATCGCTGCCCTTCAGAGCTAAGATGACCTACATTAACGTTTCTTATTTCTTTATTGCCCACAAGGGGCTAAACATAGAGGGGACAAACAAGGACAGACAAAGGGATTAAGTCGATTACATCGACCCCAGTGCGTAACTGGTACTTAATTTATCGACCCCGAAAGGATGAAAGGCGAAGTCGTCCTCGGCGGAATTTGAACTCAGAACATAACGGGAGATGAAATACCGCTAAGCACTTCGCCCAGCATGCTAACGTTTCTGCCAGCTCGCCGCCTCATTAGATGACCTACATTAGAAATGAGACCCACAGGATATGCAGTAACTGCTGTAAGACATGAAAGAAAAACACCAAGACCATACAATTCTGAAAAGTACC
>NC_068985.1:104660314-104663241 GCF_001194135.2 Octopus bimaculoides
GAAAAACAAAAAAATGCTGCAATCCACTGTGCAATTTGCAAAGAAGAATTGAATACGTAGCTGGTATATTCTGGACCTTCACTGAGGAGCACCCTAATTGAAAGTATGCAGGACAAAATGACACCTTATGTATATTGCCCAACTGCACGATCAAAGGTAAATATATATGTAGGACCCGGGGTACTTTTCTTGAGACCTTTTCTTAAGAATGTCTTAAATGCATCAAGAACTCATATCTGCTGTGGGCAAGGTCCTAACAACCGAATCCGGATCCCACTTGTGTACCAAGATGGTCTAGAAAGTCATCTGAACACTTGAGTGTTAAGTAGTCGGCGGTGTCGCTATTTTATTTATCCCAGCACCGCACCCGCTGAAGTAGTTACACTCTCAAATTGTAACGAATGAATCTCAAATTAAAACAATTTATATATGATTTAAATTATATGAACTTTGATTTAATCCAGATGAACTTTTATGCAAAACAAATGTCAATTTCAAATATATGAAATTCATATCAAAATAACTTATGTGAGATTTTAAACATTACGTTTGATTTAAAACATGTTTTGTTTTAAATATGTCATGATATTTTCAGATTCTATAAAAATTTTCTACAAGAGATTTTGTATTATAGATTCTGAGGTAATTTCAAGCGGGTTGAAAATGCTTTCTTAATTTGTTATTGTGATACGAGTTCGTTATTTCATGTCCAATTGATAACTAATGTTTAATTAAATATGACAAAATCAGTTTATGCCTACAGAAACAAAGAAAGAAAGAAAGAAAGAAAGACTAATTCTTGTTGGTAAGATTGAACCACAAAGTATATGTAGCGTAGGTATATGTGTATACAAACTTCTCAACATGTCTTCATGTTTTTGTTAGCATTGGGTCGATTAAAAGAGGACGGGAGCAATAGTTAAGTGCAAGTATAACCAACGCGGGTACTTGTATAAGGTTGCTCGAACTATTAGAAACAGCAGCCAAATCTTTACATTTTATCCTGGTAATTTCGGTACTAAAGTTCGCACCTTTCCGTTTATTTATGAATAAATTTCATTCTTAAAATTTTTATTTTCATTTTATATTAACTTTTGTTTAAACAAAAGTTGCTTTGTTTTAAATTGCTTTTCATATATTTTAAATTGATACTCGTTTTAAATATAGGTCTTATGCCTAAAATTAAAGCTCATATTTCAAAATAGTTTAGTTATTTTAATTTGAGTGAGAGTCATTTGTTTTAATTTGAAATCTAGTTATTTTAATTTGAGATTAAAATGGTGCAGTTTTGATAAGCTGTAACTTAAACTATTTTTCACTAAAAGTGTAAGTAATTAACTGGTTGTATCGTACTAATTACACAGAAAATAATAACATCGGTTCATGAACTATTAAAAACCGAATCTACATACGATCCTAATTAAGTCGTTCCAGGAGATCGGTTTTCTGCGCTTTTATTTCAAGTTGCCAAAATATTAAGTCATGCATATTTGACATTACAGTTATTATATAAAAAAGAATATTTCATCTATTATTGAGGAAACAACACTCTTTTTTTCTACATAGACCAGGTGGGTGGGTAGTTACACGTCAATGAAAATAAAACTTCTTTATTACAGACTAGCCTAAGTACCCGGCGTTGCTAGGAAGTTTAAAAAATGTTAAAGGAAATGCCATTTATTCTGATCAAAACTAATATTTTCAGAAAAATTCTGTCAGATGACATGGGTATAAACAAAGTTACTAAAACAAATCTTGAAATCAATCAAAGTTTAATTTTGTAGAACTTCTAAATATACGATGTTTTCAGTGTTTCCTTTGAGACACAAATAAAAAAAGTTTTGGGACTTCCACTTCGCGAACATCCTACATATAATTGCTAATGAGAGAAGCCAGGTTAAGTCTAACAACCTTGAGAGATTGTCCATGAGATTTGTTTATCGACATAGCAAAATTTAGTTTCAGTGGGAACTGGAGCCGTTTAGATTCAAAGAGGAGGCCAGATGGGATTAAGGGATCGGTGGAATGAGGACATCCTCATCCTTATATTTCCCAGTGATAACTTCTGCCTCTAGGACATGAGGTTGCATCGCTTTCACCACCAGTCTGGTGCCATTGCACAGACGTGGTGGATCCAGATTCTTGAGCAACATGATTTGGTCCCCTTTTTAAGATAGATAGATAGATAGACAGACAGACAGATATAAGTACATATAGTCGTAATATAACTGACAGAAAACATGATGTACTTTAAATATCAGTAAGAGGAGTGGATTAACAGAAGCTTTGCAGCGTCCGGGAAATAATAATGCCTTGCAATATTTAGCTATGGTAAGGCGGCGAGCTGGCGGAATCGTTATTGCGCCGGATAAAAAAGCTTAGCGGCATTTCGTCCGTCTTCGTGTTCTAAGTTCAAATTCGGTCTAGGTGGACTTTGTCTTTCATCTCATGATTGTGAGCCCGACGCTCTAACCACTAAGCCATGAACCTACTGTATTAACAAGGCAACCAGTTAACTAGTCCGGCAATTGCGAGAATTTGAAGTTCCAGTTCGTAAATTCATTTGAAACCTATCTCCGAGCAGGAACTTCAAATTCCTGCTGTTGCTCCACTAGTTAACTGGTTACCTTGCATGCTGTTGTTGTTGTTGTTGTTGGCACTCCGTCACTTACGACGTCGAGGGTTCCAGTTGATCCGATCAACGGAACAGCCTGCTCGTGAAATTAACGTGCAAGTGGCTAAGCACTCCACAGACACGTGAACCCTTAACGTAGTTCTCGGGGAGATTCAGCGTGGCACAGTGTGACAAGGCTGACCCTTTGAATTACAGGCACAACAGAAACAGGAAGTAAGAGTGAGAGAAAGTTGTGGTGGAAGAGTACAGCAGGGTTCGCCACCAAACCATGCCGGAGCCTCGTGGAGCTTTA
>NC_068985.1:104663251-104666382 GCF_001194135.2 Octopus bimaculoides
ACAGTATCAATAAACATATTTATACCAGTTGTTCTTAACCGCTTCTTTTCTTTTTTGTAGCGCCGTCCCCCACCCTTTTAAGTAGCTTTTATGCCCAGCACCCAACTAAGGTGCCACGACTAAACTAACCTAACATGGATGATAGTTTATAAATTTTACTCTAAAAATGGATTTGATAAGCTTTTAACATTGAGATGAAGAAAGACAAAAGTTGTAAATTTATTTTATACATTGCAAGTTAATCACTTCTCTACGCCTGATAAGATCTCATTTTATTTTAATAACCATTACTAATTTTATCATGTATAATATAATTACTACTATAGGTAAAATTTAGTATATTAGCTATGTTACCTCACCACCACTTAAGCCTAACTCTTCATTGGTGACGGTACAGTCCACGTTGAGCGACTCTGATTTGTACTACTCTACAGGTACCTGTGTTTTTTTTTTTTTAATTAAGTAAATTTGATATGTATTTAAAATAGTTTGCAGTCAAAATCGTTACAACACCGGGCAAAATGCTTAGCAGCATTTCATCCGTCTTCGTGTCCCTAGGTCGATTTTGCCTTTCATCCTTTCGGGATCGATGTAATCGTTTTATCCCCTCCCCCGAACTTGCGGGCCTTGTGCCAAAATTTGAAACCAATATTAATTTAATTTACAGTTTGACCAAGTTGACCACTTCTGGTTCGGAAAAATCTGTGATCTGGAAAGGTATCAGAACCAAATATTCCGGAAAATCAATGTTGTACTTGTATGTGCTTATGCTTCGAATGAAATATTATGCGACACGTTTCTTTAATAATTAAGCATTATGGGGATATTCTATTTTTTACTTTCGTATAAACGGGAATATTACAGTTATTGGTGGGAAGATTCGAATCAAGTTTTATTTACAATAACAAAAATGTGCCGAGATGTATAAAGAATCCAGCTGACATTCCTAATTTTGCAATCTCTTATGTTTATTGTGGAACATGTTCTAAGATCTGTGATTTAAATAAAACCTTGAGTTTTAGCTTTTAAGATGACAGCGTCAGTTTGTTAAAGAGGATTTGGTTGCTATTTTGAGCAGATCAAGATTCTTTGATGACTTGTTTGCTGAACAGAAATAAAACAACATCAGTTTAATGGCATTAGTATCTAGGTATTATTCCACAGGTACACGTACCCTTAGCGTAATTCTCAGATGGAATCAGCAAGTAACAATTTTGAGCCATTAAATTATGAGACAATAGCGGGATTGAGTGGATATTGAAAAGACAAATCGACTTTCCAAAGCGTAATCGAAGATCCATTATTAGCTTTCTATCTTATGAAATTGATAAAATAATTGCACTTTAACGACTTTCACATTTTATATTTAAATTTTATTTCGAAAAATATTTAATACTTTCTGGTAATATTAACAACTATATCTTTATAAAGTTTAAATGAAAACTAAGAAAAAGCTCTTTTAGAATTCCTACGATGGATGTAATTGATGTGATTGCTTTTAGCATGATTATTTATTTCACATAGGAAGCAATCAAAAATTTCGAAAGTTCTTTTAGAATCCGTAGAATGGGTGTGATTGATTTGGTTCCTATTAGCAAGATTATTTATTTGCTTGGAATTGCAGTGGAACCATGTAATCTGAATGCCATATAATAGAACAGATGAATATATTTGAGTATCTTTTGAATTTCCTAAATTACTGATGAATTGTGTTTAAAGGTATAGATTTTCAAAGTAAGCTACGATGTTGTTTTATACTACAGCAAGTAACGAAGGCTGCTGCATTAGTAATCAGCGGATCACGATATCGAGTTGCCCTTCGAGCAGAGATCTGATCCGAATGCTTGCAATAAACTGGATACTGCAAAAGATCTCCGACGGATCAGGTGGTGATGTTTAAAGGAGGTGAGGAGCTCGATTAGGTACACCATGCCAGAATAGGTACATGTAGATGACCTTACAGTTTCAGTCTATTCCGTTTTACTGATACAATTCGGGTTGACTTGAGGCAACACTCGAATACATTTGTTCAAGATACTTTGCGGCAGGACCGATCTCAGAATCACATGATTGCAAAGCGAAGTTCTTAACCACATAGCCATGCTAAAAGCAACCAAGTTAATAAACCCTTTGGAGGCTTTTTTTTTTTTAAAGAAGTTTCGAATTTTTGTTGCTTCTAAAGACAAAAATTGTTAAAATGTTGTTTCGAAGGTTGAATTTTTGCCTCGCATTTAACATTAAATAATAATTAGATGTAGAATGCGATAGCTGTCAAATGAGATTTTTTTTTTTTATAGAGCTCGTAAAATAAAAGACCACGATTTGAAGAAATAACATGTTAAGATCAATAATACCAAGTTAATCACTCTTACCTCTTTCGGAAAATATTACAGTTAGTAAAACTAAAATTCGGATATAATCGTGGACCAAAAATTTGGTCACCAAGACAAGTTTTACTGAGTTACCTGCTCTTCATTTCACTTATATTTAACAATGTGTAAAGGAATCCTTAAGATTTTCATCTGAAATTTTCGAAGTTTCATCAGGGAAATTAAAGGGGAATTATGCTCGTTCTTATCAACTCCAGTGTACGACATTAATTTTAATCTGAAATTCTAGGAATACTAAACTAGACAGGTAAAAACACCAGATTTCTTACATTAATGTGCTGACCAATTTAAAAAGAATTAGGTTCCTAGTTCTTGAAATGTATTATTTTCTAGATTTAGTATTTTTTTGCTCTGTTTTAGCAGCGAACTCACCTCTTTGTAATCATGTAAATTTTATCTCCGCTTCTTTTTTTTTTCTCTCTCTCTTTTTTTTTTTTTTTTTCCTCTTTGCGAAGGATGTATTCATATATATTTGTTAGTATTTTGTTTTATTATACTTTTGAATGTTTCACTTTAAAACGAACTCATTTTGGTCCATCATAAATATTTCAATCAAAAAGCCGTTGTCGTTGAATGTACTTTATGACGTTTCTTATTTTCTCGTTGTGCCGTTCATATTCTGCTTTTCGTCTCCAGCGTTTCACAAATATTTCGTACAAACCAAACGAAGTTCATACTCTTTTGCTTGAGTTGTTGGCGGTTTCTGTAAAAATACGAGTATTAATAACCTGTTTTCTGGGC
>NC_068985.1:104667128-104669041 GCF_001194135.2 Octopus bimaculoides
AATAACATAAGTTTAGTCACTGTTTCAGTACGTGTTTGTGTTCTTCATTGATCTTATGTGAAATCTTGTATTAGTTAAAAACCATCGTTGTTATTAAGCTAGTGTTCCGACTTTTACGTTCTGAGTTCAAATTCCATTGAGGTCAGCGTTGCAGGGTCGATAGAATAAAGTACCAGTCGAGTAGTGGGATCCCCTAAAACATCCGACCTTAGGACAATATTAGAATTATTAAGCTAGTGTTTGGGACATAAATTAATATGAAATTTGAATCGCCATCACTTTTAACTTCTTAACATAGACATTTTTTTTTTTTCAGTTCGTATGCAAAAAGTATTTTTTATAATTTATTTTGAATCTGTACATAAAGAAGAATAAACACACAAATTATTTGGATCAGTTACGATTTGTTACTGATAGAAAACGGGAATAGCATCATGAAGTATTTCAGGTGAGACATAAGCGACAATACCTCAGAGTACAGTGAACGTATATCTTCGTTCAAATATACAGGGTGTCCACAAAGTCTGGGTACATGGGGATTAGCACATACTTTAAAAGATTATTATTTCTTATATTTAATTGTTTATGTTACGATTTTATTTACTCCATGTACCCAGACTTTGTGGACACCCTGTATAATTTACTAGATAACTCTGAACGAAAATATACGGGGTAATATGGTAAGAGATTACACAGGGAGCTTGTATCATAGAACCAGAAACTAAGACGGGTTGGTATCAAATGATGAAAGTTTAATTTGAAAAGTGAGAATTTTAGTTATAAAATGTTTTCGTTTAACACATTTCTGACTAGTTTTTGTTTATTTTTTTTTAATGCCACCGCAGTAAGATGAAACGAGGTCAGGAATTATTCGTATTGTACTTTATATCATTGTTTACATATCTTTATTAAATGTAAATCATTTTTGACATTAATAGCAACGTGTACAAACTAAGCAATTGTTTAAGCCATTTCGCTTCATTTGTATAACCATTTCTACTGCCATTTATTCACTCATCCTGATTCCATTGTTCTTATTTAGCACCTAGTCAGCTTTGAACGCGCAGGTCTATTATTCAAGGCGTCCAAAATAAGACCATCCTGTCTCTTCATTTTTTTTTACATAGTATATATGGAATTATATTAACGATTATAGATGCCCTTTATTTAAAAAAGCAGGATATATGTAATATCGTGTGTTTAATATATGCATACATTTTTCGCCTGTTCATCTGAAGTACATAGTATTTACCATAGGGAGTTCTTTTATGAAAGAAAAAAATCGGTAAAATTAGTTAAGCATTAAGCTAAACTCTGTGTGTGTGTGTATGATTATGTATGTATAATTTAGTAACACTGACTCAGCTCTATGCAACTTAGATTCGTGGACTCGTAGAACGAATCCATCTCATCAGGCAAAGAGCTGAAATAAACTTGTTAAATAATATTATACGCAGGGGAACTGAGAATGTCTTAGCTTTAGGTAAAAGAAAATACAGGAAGATCAGTTGATTATTATTTTATTCAACATATTCCCATCTCCGGTTCACACACTTATTGCAGCGGTCCTCCAGCCCTGTAAAAGAATTCGGAAGGTTGGCCCTCCAGCCTTGTAAAAGAATTCGGAAGGTTGGCCCTCCAGTCAGGCCTTTCGCGACACCCTTAAAGCCAAAGACTTTTCAGCACCCCCTCGTATGTAACTTCTCCCAAATAAATATCTATGTATGAAAGTTTATAAATATACAGGAAAATACAAATTTATTTATGATTATAATTATTAGGACTGTTAAGCTCTTGTATGCAGCTGAAATATGTCTAGGTCTGTTTACTGTGGGAGTTCGTGTCTCACAGGTAGCTTAATGTTTCATTGTAAGAATAGTGAGTAGCTGTAAAGTCCATACAATAAGTAATAT
>NC_068985.1:104669061-104672151 GCF_001194135.2 Octopus bimaculoides
CAGGCACAAGAGAAACAGGAAGTAAGAGTGAGAGTAAGTTGTGGTGAAAGAGTACAGCAGGGTTCGCCACCATCCCCTGCCGGAGCATCGTAGAGCTTTAGGTGTTTTCGCTCAATAAACACTCACAACGCCCGGTCTGGGAATCGAAACCGCGAGCCTATGACCGCGAGTCCGCTGCCCTAACCACTGGGCCATTGTGCCTCCACATTAAGAGGGTAAAGCTGAAACAATACAGGTTAGCCATGGTAGGAAACGGTAGATACAATACAAATCTGCATCAGATTTGAATTTATTCGCAAACAGGTCTCTGATCCACTCAACGCCATTTTAATTTCATAAGCGCTCAGTCATTAAGGAAATGGCTTGCTATTTTTTCGGTATGTGCTCTCTTCATTTTTCTTTATGCAATTTATGCATCTCCTCACCGCGCGCGCGCGCGTGTGTGTGTACACACACGCACGCACGCACGCGCGAGTGAGTGAATGATGAGGGGTTCATCCTATGTTCTCAGTCGTATGGATCGGAGTCAAACTGTTGTTAAATTATGTAAGAAATTCACTTCGCGACCATGAATTCCCGGTTTCGATTCCTCTGCGTGACACATTAAGCAGATGTCATTTTAGTATAGCATCGAGTCGAAGTGATTCGATTTTACATGTTGAAAGGTGCTCTCTAAAACTATCTGCCAATCTCCGACCGGTTTGTCCAAAATACAAGCCACGAAGTCGGCATTTAATGCAGTAAATATTCTTAGTGATACAGCTAAAATGATCGGAGACATGGGAGGGAATTAGATCCATTAATAAGATGATGATATTTTGGATGAAATGGTTGTTATTGCAGCGGGGTCAGGGAAAGGATTCAAGTTACGTGTGTACCAGAAAGTTGCGGAGATTACGGTCGCGACTGAAGGAAGCAAGCGGCTTATTCAAGGAAGATGTGGGAAGGAATAGTCAGATTAGAGAAGATTAGTAGTGTAGGAGGGTGTGTTAGGAAATTAAGGCGGTGGGCAACAGTGTGAAAGAGAAGTAGGGGAAAGCGGTTGGTGGCAGGGTGGATACGAAGTATGAAAGTGGAAGCGCTATCAACAAAAAGGGCGGCATCAACGGCTTGCTGGAGATAACCACGTTGTGAGAATTGGCGAATTGTTTGGTGCGACTGGATATTGAATTTGGGGTCATGGCTATTAGGTGTCGTAGATAAAGAAATTTAGAATAGGAGACAGCAGACGATGAATGAATGAGGTCAATTGAAATTGAGTTAGGGGTAGGTATTGGTGAGTTTGTATAATACAATTGAATACATTGGGATAGTTAAGAAAGACGGAGATGTTTTGAAGGTTAACCGTAATGGTGGTTTTGATTGTCGTGAAACATAGAAAAGAGTGCCAAGAACTAATGAATAAATGTGGATGTGGAGTGACTTTGATGAACTGGGTGAAGAATTGATAAAAAAAAAACTAAGGGTTTTTTTTTTTGTAGTTGGATGGGGACATTCTGGTTGCCGTGGTTACCTAGAACCTGTTGGTTGAACTCGAGAAATGAAGAATCAATTGGGAGAGTGGGTGAGTTCAATGAGACAAAGAAGAATAGGGATGCTGGGTATAAGACGATACGACGAACATTGCGCGCTAAAGCCTGCGAGGTTTCTCACTCAAACTGCGGTCATAAACGCTGCTTTCGATTCTTACACAGTCCAGCAAGTATTACCGGCGCATATGCTCACTCACACTTCTTTCTCTTCTAGCTACCCGTTCAAAACAGTCTTCTACATAAGTAACCATTAACACAATGAGATTTTGTACTATCTTGCTGTTTTCTTTAGTTTCAAATATCTGCATCTTTAGTCTTTTAGCTAAGTTTGTTAACAGATAGTAATCTATAACGTAACGTAACGGAACTATTGAAGTATCAGGTTTAAAAACAAAATAAGTTTTATTGTTTACACATTCTACCAGAAGGTTTAGTATAATGACTTTATCAAAACATCGCCATACGAAAATAATCTTATTCGTTTAATTTGATTTCGTGTCGTCTAGAATCAATGTAGTGTAGTAATTGTTCTTTCAGTAACCGGTTGTTCAGGAACCACATGGAAGACTATGCTTTGCTGAGGAGGTACAATAAGACCGAAAGATGTGCAGAGTTGTCGTCCTCCATATCAAAGATCACTCTTTCTTTGTATGTTCTCATTCAGTTTGTAATGAATTTGAATTTAGCGCTATTATTGCTTATGTTAACTTTTCAATACTAGTCTATTTACAATTGATTACAAAATTCTTTCTGGTTCACTTCATAAAGTATTTTAGCCCATACTTATATGTTCTTCATGCAGAAACTGTCCATGTGAAATTTTTCCCATGTCGTCATATTGGAAAAAATGGCTTACAGTTTTTCGAAAGACGAGTAAACTTTATTTGTTTAATTTCTGAAATGATTTGCTACACCACTAGCAAATATCAAATGGACATTAAAACGTTTGTGGTGGATCAGCATCTGAGGAATGGAATTTAGTAGAGAGAGAGAGAGAGAGAGAGAGAAAGTACAAAATCTCATTGTGTTGATGGTTACTTATATAGAAGACTTTGTTATAAACGGGTGGCTAGAAAAGGCAGAAGAGAAAGGACGGACCACACAGATAAATACAAAGTGTGTGTGTGTGTGAGAGAGAGAGAGAGAGGAGATAAATATATGTGCCGGTAATATCTGCTAGACTTTAAGAATCGAAGACCCTCTGGGTCTAAGAGAACGTCGGAGATGTGGATTCCAATCCAAAGGGCAGCCTTCGACTTTTTCTGCCTGAAAGGCCTTCGACCCAATATTTACACGCTATTATTGTTTTGTTTGCTTCGAGGTTCACCGGTCCTAAAAAGATATGTGTGTGTGTTCCTACAAGTATTTGTATTTCCACTGGTTCTTGTTTACTCTCTACGTGTTAATGACCTTCGACTTAACAGTTCACGCAATAGAATCGATAGTGAGTAACATACTAAAATAAATACTGGAATCGATATGATTGACTAAACTCTATGACGGCATGGCACCCGTCCAAACACTGAAACCATATATATATATATATATATATATATAT
>NC_068985.1:104672398-104676111 GCF_001194135.2 Octopus bimaculoides
CCGGGCCACCGCTTAACGACCGGTGCTGGTTTGTTTACGTCGCCGTAACTTGGTGGTTCAGCCAAGAGAGCACGATAGAATAAGTACAAGGCTTAAAAGATAAGCATTGAGGTCGATTCCTGCGACTAAAAAGTTCTTCAAGGCGGTGCCCCAGCATGGCCGCGGTCTAATGACTGAAACAAATAAGATACAAGTGAAACAAAGTGGAGGTGCAATGGTCCAGTGGTTAGGGCAGCGGACTCGCGATCACAGGATCGCGGTTTCGATTCCCAGACAGGGCGTTGTGAGTGTTTATTGAGCGAAAACACCTAAAGTTCCACGAGGCTCCAGCATGGGTTGGTGGCGAACCCTGCTGTACTCTTTCTCTCACTCTTACTTCCTGTTTCTGTTGTGCCTGTAATTCAAAGGGTCAGCCTTCTCACACTGTGTCACGCTGAATATCCCCGAGAGCTACGTTAAGGGTACACGTGTCTGTGGAGTGCTCAGCCACTTGCACGTTAATTTCACGAGCAGGCTGTTCCGTTGATCGGATCGACTGGAACCCTCGACGTCGTAAGCGACGGAGTGCCAACATTACAATCTGCATGTTAACCCATAAAACCAATGCTGTCTAAGGCAAGGGCCGCCTCTTTTAGGCTTGCAACAGAATGGCATCATTGTCGTCGCATATGTTGCTATCAAACCGCGAAGAACTAAAATAAATACCCGCAAAATTTCTCGTCTAACAACCTGACAATTTACTATACATGTAGCCGCCCGTGAGCGTGGCATTTTGAGGGCATTCTTCGTTCTTTTCATGAAATTTTGGTATGTCACTGTCGTCTTTTCCGGTTTTTATCTCAATTTACTTTCATTTTTAAAAAATATTATTTACTTTCACTTTCTGTAAATTGCATGTTTAACCTATAAAGCCAATGCTGTCTAAAGCAAGGGTCGCCTCTTTTGGGCTTGCTACAGCATAGCATCATTGTCGTAGCATGCATTGCTATCAAACTGCGAAGCGTTAGAATAAATACCGCAAAACATGTGTAACAACCTATTCACTAGCCTCAATCCACCACCCTGTGTACCCAATGTAGCTTTTTTTTTATCGACCCCAAAAGAAAGAACACATAAGCAATATGGAGCTATGGCAAAGAACGAATCCAGTTTCGATTAGAGAGCAAATATTTAAGAAAAAGTGGAAGTGGATTGGTAGCACAATTAGAAAGGACACACCAAATGCAGCGAAAAGTGATCTACAGTGGAATCCGAATGGATGTAGAAAGAGGGATAGGCCTAAAAACTCGTGGCGTGAATAAACACAAAAGGAACTAGAGAAAGGGGGACATTCATGGCAGAGTATAAGTACAGAAGCGAGAAATTATGCGACATGGAATTCAATTATAAGTGGTCTATACTCCGCGTTGGAGGGTTAAAGGCAAGAAGAAAAGAAAGAAAAGTAAAGTTGACCTCAGTAGAATTTGATTTTGCAGAGAATCGGAACAAAATCTACCAAGCATTCAATCCAGCTTGCTAAACTTTCTACCTTTGTGCTTTCTTCCAGCCAGCTTACTTTACTGTGTTCTTTTTGCGATGATTTCGTTGTTAATTATAGAACAAACTAGTGAATATACAAACTGTTATTGTACTATTTCCATCCCCTACTCTCAGACTTGTTTCCATTTCAGCCGCGAGACGAAATAATCAGGAAATAAGCTACTCTGAGGATTAACAAAAGCGGTTTCTAAACGACCAACTGTAAACAATAGAGGTCGCATCAGAAAATGTCTGCTCTTTATTCCACACACGCGTTTATTAACACTGTCACCCTGTCAGTCTATCTATCCCACCCTCGTTCCTTTCCTCCATCATCCACACTCCACCCTTCCCACGGTTCTAATCCACCCACCCCCACTTTCTCTCTCTCTCTCTCAGTCTATCCCCTCTCTACTAGCCTCTATGTGAGTGTACACACATACAACACACATACAACGCGCACACACACCACACATGCAACACACACACACCACACATGCAACACACACACACCACATACACCACACATACACACCCACCACCACACACCACACACACATCACACACACACCACACACACGCACTCAACACACACACACTCTATACACACACACACACATACAACACACTCCACACACCACACTCAACCACACGCATACACAACGCACACATATATAGTACATTAATTTTAACAGTGAAGCTATTTTTTCCCTGCAAACCTACAAAAAGAATCAACTCTTTACATCTGCAGATAAATATAAATATAACAAGATAGAAACGGCCATGTCAATTGTTTGCCCAATTCCAGGCTATTTAATTCCATTGACTGCAAATAAAATACATTTAAAAAAAGCGAAAAATCACCAGTATTGCTTTATACAACGGTTCTCATTGTTACTCTGTACGTCTATAAACAAGATGCCTACCAAAACACACACACACACACACACTATATCGTTTTCTGGTCTTTCAACTGAAGCGTCTACACAAAGAATTCATTCTTCTTTGAAAATATGTTAGTTCATAAAACTTTTCAGTTCTATATGCGATTCCAAATGACCTTGTTTATTATTGTTGTATCATATCTAGTGAGGTTTTAAAAATAAAAACTAGGTTTCATAAGCAAATTGCATAAAGTGATACCATCACTTTCGCTTTTTCTGTTAAATAAGGTTGAATATATTGCCAAGCCGAGTGAAATAAACTTCGAATAACATCAGTTTCTTTGTGTTATCGTCTTTGAGAGAACACACACACGGCACGTGCTATAAATTAATACTCAGATTAGACAGTAGATGTCAATAAATTGTCAACAAAGCTCTTTTATCATTATACTCCACCGAGCCGCACATCATTTGGTACAGAGAGCACAAAAACAAATTTCTAAATTTCGTTTCTATTTTATTGATCATCGCAGTCTGCTAGGTTTTTCTGCATTATATAAGTATTATATATGTAATAATTGAATTATATAGTATGCGCTTCATTGAATATTGTTATGCGATCCCCTCGGCCTGTGGAAAAATTGTTTTGCATGAAACCGGTCTGTGATGCAAAATGAGATTGGAGATCGCTGCATTATGGAACAATATATAAAAATGACTACAAAAATTGTTTACATCTTTATAAGTATATTCAATATACGTGGATTATATTTGTGTACACATGTAAGCAATCGCAAACTTTATTATAGTAGATACACATGGATGGTAAACCTAACCCGTTCCCTAGTTAAATTCTCCCACCTGACATCTAAGGTGCCTTTAGCGAAGTCTGTTCTGTTGCAGGGATTTTCGTCAGGTCTCCACTTTCAGGATACCTTCCTACCTCCCATTAGACTCGGAGGTCTCGTAGACGATCGTGGACACTGCCTTTTCCTCCTGAATAAAAAACAATACATTTGTATTTACGTATTCACAGAAATATGAGAGAGAGTGTGTGTGAGTTGAAATTTACAGAAAACAAAATACGACGACCGAGGGAACGATAAACAGGTGTGTTAGTTTGTTGCTCGGGAAGAATGGAAACAACGTCTTTGAGGTTTCGAGCCTACGTTCTTCGACAGAAAGGGTTGAGATTTTTTTTAATTGGAGAGAAAACGAAAAAAGATAGAAAAATATGTGTAGGAATTAACGGTTCGACGATAAAAATTATATATATATATATATATGTGTGTGTATATATATATATATATA
>NC_068985.1:104676211-104682639 GCF_001194135.2 Octopus bimaculoides
ATGTATATAATCTTCAACAGCCTCGACCGAAATGAGTTTGCCGCCACGCCATGCAGTAAGTTCTGCTCTCCGTTACTCCGTCTTCAATTTCATGTATATTTTTGCCAATAATATCAATGTGGGATATTATTTTCTCTTGGGATACCAAGGTTCGATTGAGTATTTAACATGTTCCTTATGTCGATACTATCAAATGTCTTGGAGAAATCCACGAATACAATTGTCTTTTGTTTGAAGATTCTTCTAAACGAAAAGATCTGCAATAGTGCTGAATTTTTTATGCGGAAATCATTTTGATATTATCATGAAATGGGGATCAATATGAAGGAAAGATCTTTAAGGAGCAGAGAATAGTGTATCTTTGAGGCTTGAGGTGAGAGTCTTATTACTCTGGTTCTGAGGCAGATATCACTTTTCAGGAACGGAATAATTGAAGCTTTCCAAAAGATTGTTGGCTACTTCCATTATAGGAGGACTCGTTACAGAAGTTTGATTGATGTCTACTGAAGGACCCTTCTAGATTATGGCTGTGATATTCCATAGAACTAGTGTTTCGATGTACACTCAAATTAATACTCACATTATATATAGACTCACGAATATGTGTATGTGTGAGTACTCATGAATATTTGTGTGTATGTATGTATGCATGTGTATATATATATATATATATATATAAGAAGAATATAAAATCCTCCTAAAAGGATGTTGGCATCCAAGTTCACCGGTTTTATCCAGTGTATCGGTGAAAAACCAAAAATGTTATTTCACATTGATATATATATATATATATATACATATAAAGAAATGTCAACAATATACAGCTAAGACTAGTCCCTGGAGCGAAAGCGGAAGAAATATGCAGTAATGTACATCTGGAAGATCTTGGAAGGGATTGTACTAAATGTTGGCATTGGAAGCTACACAAATTCCAGAACGGGTGCCACTGCACAGTGCCAAAGATCCTAACACGGCCGTCGTGCTTCTGGATCAGTTACTGCAACAGCCTGGGTTTCAAAGGCACACAGCTTTTTAATATTCTCCCAAAGAGCCTGGGGGACCTATACAAAGTGGATGTAGATGTTTTCAAGACAAAACTAGATCTCTTCCTGTCGAGAGACCCAGATGAACCTACCTCGTGGCAGGAGGTGCAAATGAGAGCAGCGACATCAAACTCTTAGTCACCAAATGCCACGTATCCGAGGAGGCTCTCAATAATAACAGTGTAGCAACACGGCGGCGCCCCAGCATGGCCACAGCTTTAGGCTGAAACCTATAAAAGAATAAAAGGAGGTCATTTAGTATTTAGCCTACATCTATTGTTTGTATAGACATGTTGCCTTATTTCGTAACTCCTTAAGTTTCCATTTGAACTCGCTACTCGATAATATATGTTGTAAAGGTATAAACAAACCACTTCCAGATTTCATTTTATCTACCTTTACAAGTATAACCAGGTAAAAAGTAGATACGTAACTATAAAAGCAGGTGAACATTTTCTCGCTATAATGAAAACAGGTAGCTACTTTTTAACAAGAAAATTCTCGGGATGACTTAAATATTTTGACCGATCTATATCAGATTGCTGTTTAGACATCTGAAAAGAGAGAGAGGGCGATCGTATTTCCTGATAATGTGTATGTGAAGAGCTCTCTTTGTTGTTTTTCTTTCTTATATTGAGAGCGGGTCGTGTCTAAAGCTCTCCCGACATTTCTAGACTGAAGGACAAAGTGGAGAAGTTGATACTTCAACAGTTGATTTCTCCCATTGCACCGAATCTATAGCCCCGTATCGATTTGTTGTTCGTTCTCCCAGACCTTTCTAGAGGACTACAAGAGGGGAATGCGAAGTTAATACTTTTAGTGAAGAAAAAAACTCCCACTGAAATGAATCCGTAACATGACCTTGAATTGTAGTTAAAATATTTTCATTTTACCTACACTTCTTGTAGCTTTATTGTGCGTAATATCATACGTTTCCTCTAAATTTGTAAATGTGGCCTTCCTCTCTTGAAATAAAATACTCAAGTCATGCACCCAATTAATTTATCTGTCAATAATATCTCTGTACAATTTATAGTATTGTGTTCGACCTTTCAAGTAACTCTGAGTATAATATAAATGTTCTGATCGCCTTAGTTTCAATTCTAGCACTGCTATTTCTGTGTAGACAAGAAGATTAATGATTTTTCTCTTAAACTACTGAAATAATTTCATTACTTGATATTAACCCTTTAACATTCAGATTACTCTTTCAAATGAAAATCTTATTCATTAACATTGTTTGAATTAATTTTGCGTTCTCACATAGCTTTGAGCTTTCTATGATGTGATTGTTTATTTTTAGAATGTCATTTTTGGGGTAGATGTGAGAGGCCGGATCTGGCCAGTTTGAACATGAAACAGGTAGAATATCTGGGCCAGACATGACCAGTTTAAATACTAAAGGGTTAATAAATAAACTGTCTTGCTAAAATATGTTTTGAGTTCATATCTTAGTACTGTATTTCTATGTGTCTCTGGGTGGAACGTTTAAAATTTATTAGCTTAGTTCAACTAAAAATCTGGAATAGGTGTAAGATCTTTAAGAAAATCTGTCTGCAGTAAATTTGTGTTTTTATCTAGGCTATATCACTCATCAGATTAATTTTTTTTATATAATACTTACGATAGATATGTCTTAAGGTCTATGGAAGCTGCAATTATTTAGATAGCTGAACCGGAATCTATATCCAGATTTCCCCCATTTGCTATCAGTTAAAGCGTTCATTTCCATAAACAACTCTAATTTACAATGCATTATAGCATGGAGTTAGAGCCTCTGAGAGAAATGTTGCCAGGCGGAACAAGATCCACTTTGGGGCCATCGGAGATGGGGCCTCTTAAAATGCAAAGGACTTTAAGTTTTTCATTTTAGAGTCGAACTTATCGGATATTCATGAACCTATCCTTGACTGAAATCCAGACTCAATTTACCGACTGAATCTGCGACCCCTTCTTACAGGTTCTGTCTGTAATAAAAGAGTCGCAGTTAAAGCATTTGTAATTTAGATTAAGGTACAGCCCTGGACCGATGTACAGAGTTCTCTGCCCCTTCTCATAAGCCCTACTCGTAGTAACACGCTTCAGTTACAATTAAAATATTGGGAACGCTTAGATTAAGATACCTCCTAGACCGATGTACCGACTGAATCCTCCATCCATTCTCATCAGCCCTACCTCTAGTAACTGGCTATTGTAGTGCTTACATTGAGATACAATGTCCAAATATTCTAAAATGTTCACTCAGTGGCAGTTAACATCTTAAAACAATCACGGTGAATTTTTAGTATTGCAATGTATTAGTTATAGCAAATGAAGAGTACAGACTTCCTTTTTCAAGGATATCATTTTGATGGTCGCCGCCCTCAGATAGCAACGGTCTCCTAATTATATAATAACAAATGTTAACGACTTACGTATCACGTCCAGCAAATTATGATGACTACATTTTATGTGCTTGTTATATTGGATTGTGCTTTGAATTTGCCAAGCCCTTTATTGAGATAAGAGCAGTATTTATTTTTAGAGAAACCTTATTCAGTTCCAATGCAGCAATTGCTGAATGACTTCGAAAGTGTGTAACGTGGCGGAGATGACTAACAAATTCATATTTGTTATAAGCCCACATTGAGAAGCGTAGCTATAAATATTTCGAGTTATTTAATCCTATCTGCCGCTCCTATTGCAAAATTACATAGATGAAATACAATAAGACTATTTAAACATTTGTTCTATATTTCTAATTTCAGAAGCACAAATTCCAATAATGATGGATGCCAAAGAAGCAGCAATATCTGTAAAAGATTACTATGCAGCACTTAAAAATGCCTTAAAACCTTATAAATTCGATCGACAACCACCAACGCCACAACTTTTGATAAAAGCCCAAACAACAGCCAATGATCTTCGCTCTGTTTTACCTCGTGACCGGAAGGGCAGAGCACTACCTTATCCAAGATATCGACCAAAAGAAGAAATCTACAGGAAAAATGATTTCGGAAAGACGGATTCCCACGCCAAAAATGTAAAACTTCAATGTTTTTGATTTTATCTTTTAATTTCTTTAAAATTTCTTGTTTTCTCTTTAATTGCTTTCTTTTCTACTTTCACTCCTCACAACTTATACCTCTCCCCCTCTCATCTTTTGCTATGGATTTCCTGGTTGGATGCCTGTAGTATAGTAGTAGTAGTAGTAGTTGTAGTAAAAAGGAGGCGAAGAAACCTAAATTAGCAAGCAGCTTGGTTGATTTATTAATAATAAGTTCAATTCCTGGCAATTACATCTTTTTATGACATTTTCCGATAAAAGAAGAGCAAAGATAAATAGATTGTCAGACTCGTTCGAACGTCGGACAAAATGCCTTTCTATGAATATTAAAATATCAAGGCTCTTTGAGTTCCGACGTTAATCCTGTCGAGGCGAACTTGGTCGATAAAGTACCAAGATCAAGTACTAGGGCCAATATCTCTCTCTCCCCTCTCTCTGTATGCGCGTATGTGTGTGATGTAAGGGTTTAGTTGCTGAACTCACAATCGATATGTCGTGGGCTCAATTTTCAGTACAGGTGGCATTTTGTTTCACTTTATTTCCAGCTACTAAGCTGAATATGAGTAGCAACAAAGCTGAGAGGTTAACCGTGCGATGGACTGGCGGTACTATTCAAAGGTGGAAGGCCATCTTGCACTGTTGGTCACCTAAAAGGAATCCGAGACCGAAATTTTGTTTTACTCTCTAGCACCGCTTGACAATCGGCATTGGTTTTGTTTATGTCACTATAGGCGCAGGAGTGGCTGTGTGGTAAGTAGCTTGCTTACCGACCACATGGTTCCAGGTTCAGCCCCACTGCGTGGCAGCTTGGACAAGTGTCTTCTACTATAGCTTTGGGCCGACCAAAGCCTTGTGAATGGATTTGGTAGACATAAACTGAAGGAATCCCGTTGTATATATATATATATATATATATATATATTTGTATGTATGTATGTATGTGCGTGTATATGTTTGTGTGTCTGTGTTTGTCCTCCAACATCGCTTGACAACCGATGCTGGTGTGTTTACGTCCCCGTAACTTAGCGGTTCGGCAAAAGAGACCGATATAATATGTACTAGGCTCACAAAAAAATAAGTCTTGGGGTCGATTTCTTCGGCTAAAAGGTGGTGCTCCAGCATGGCCGCAGTCAAATGACTGAAACAAGTAAAGAGTATAACTTAGCAGTTCGGTTAAAGGAAATGCTAGAATAAATGTATTAGGGTTGATTTCACCCTTCAAGATTGTGCCCCAGTTTGGCTGCAGTTCTATGATTGAAACAAGTAAGAGGGCAAAAAGTTCTTCCTTTCAGAAATCCATGAATCATTTTCTATGACTCCTTTCTTTTATCTTCTTTGCAAGGCACCAAAGAACTTGTTGACGACTGAACTAGAAGAACTTGTCCAATATTTAATTTCGCCATTTGCTAATGATGAAGTTGCCAAAGTCCGAGTTATTTTCCGTTGGATTACCGAACAAGATTTGGAGTCGTATCAGATTCAAGGCAATACACCGATTAATAGTCCGGCCCGTTACTTAAATGAGCTAAAAGAAAGTAAAGGCCGCTACGATATATTCTTCAACGACATGTGTCGGTGAGTAGCCCCCACCTTTTTCTTTTTTTTATTTTTGGTAAATTTTATTTTACAAAAGATGGATTCTGATTTAGGAGTTTTGAGGGGAAGATATTTGCCGATACTATCACCCCCACCCATACTAAGTAGACTGAAGTTTTGTTTTATTGTCCCTTTAAGGATGAAAAACAAAGTTAACCTTGGTAGAATTTGATCTCGGAATGTAAAGAAGAATTCTATTGAATACACCATTTATTTTATCAAACATAAAACGATTAGAACCCACCTTCATCCTATAATATATATATATATATATATATATAAAACTCTTCGAAACGCTTAGTTTAGAATAGGGGCAGCTGATGAAGGAAATATTCTCTATGTGGCCTGTTTGTTTTCTGAGCTCTGTTTATGTTCTGTTTTTCATATTGTCCACGTTTTTTTGTGACGTCCTGTACCCAGATATGCATCTATATACACATGTAGATGTAGGTATGTACATACATGTACGTGTATATGCATATACTCACATATTATTTGTATTAATATTATTATTATAATATATATATATATATATATATTCAATATACAGAGATGCCTATAATAGGACATCTAACCCTCTAGAAAGAGCAGCAAAAAACTCTATACCACAAAATTAGGGATAATTTCGGAAGGGAATGAATGAAAAATAAAAACATTTACCACTGGTAGTAAATAAAATTTCTAAAAATTTTTTTGCTGCCCTATGATTTATTAATATATATATATATATATATATATATATA
>NC_068985.1:104682706-104688082 GCF_001194135.2 Octopus bimaculoides
CTTTAACACAACTTACAAGGCAAACATGAACACACACAGAGACACACACACACACACACACACACACACACACACTCGCGAGGATCGGCTAAAAAGCTGAAAGATTGACCAAGACACTCATGTAATGTGACCAAATGAGGTTTATTTTTCAACACAGTTCCCCTTGTGATTTATGCATTACTTCGATCGGTGTTGCAGTGCTTGGTTCCTATTGCTGAAGATTTCATCCTTTGGTCAAAAAGGTCACCAATAGAAGATATGACGCCATCATCACTGTAATACTGGTTCCCAGACAAATGTTTTTTAGTGTTGGGAAGAGAGGATAGTTAGATAGGGCCAAATCAGGAGAATAGGGAGGGTGATCAACATTTCAAAACCACAGTCACACACAGCACCCATTGAAACCAAGGACTTGTGTGCTGAAGCTTTGTCCTGATAAAACAAGACCCCTTTCGTCAGTTTTCATGGGCGTTTACTACTGATAGCCTTTCGTAACTGCTTCATCAAGCTGGCATAGTACTCTCTCCATTGATAGTGTAGCCCTTTTGAAGATAGTCAATAAACACAATGCCTTTTGCATCCCCAAAAACTTAGGCCATCATCTTCCCTATAGATGAAACAACCTTGGTTCATCAAAGTGATGAACCCAACACCCATCCAGGATTGGAAAACCTTCAAGGAAACCACGTGGATTTGCCTCGAGCAAGGTCATATTTCCTCGTCATGTGATCAGCCTGGTGCGCTTTTGATCAGAAAACTCGGCACACACCAGCAGAAATATTTGTCATGTCAAGTTCATGGTGGAGAATATTCTCTCACGGGATATGTTAATTGCATTGGCTATTTGATTTATTGTCAATCGCCTGTCATCGAAGTAATGAACACGATCAATGATTTCCTCGGTGGTAGCAGTTGCAGGACGTCCGGACATTGGATCATCTTCAAGCCTTTCCCTTCGCTTCCAAAATTCAGCTGCCCACTTTTGCACTATTGATAAACCTGGAGCATCATCCCATAATGTAGCGACCATATCAGCATGAATTTCCGTGGAGCCAAAGCCTTTTTCTGTAGGTACTTGATTACACCACAATGCCAAATTTTGTCCATTTTCAAGAGAAATCGCCATTAGTTACATTTGAAGTTTGCTTTGAACAGTTAGACGTCAGTTTACCTGGAAAGAAACAATGCAGTTATCAAGAAGATTTGAAATTAACTCGTGCAAGATTTCCCAGCTCTAGCATGACTCTTTTATCGTCAGCCTAAGAATTTTTCAGCGACCTCCGTATACATAAACTTCGTATTTACTTGGGTTTAAGTTACACCACATTTTTTCAGTTAAAATCGTATACAAAACAGTACAACTTATACGGTGCGTGTGTGCGCAGTTGGGTGGGTGTTTTTATATCGACTTACATATAAAATCTTCACATTTAAACTAAGAGCTCACTCAATACTTCTTAGCAGAATACATATCAATTGTTATAATGAAAAGGTTAACAATGACCTCGAAGTATCGGCTTGTTTGTTGTTATCAATAAAGGTTCGTTTGGATTAAGCAAAGAATGTGAACAAAACCATAGCAAGGAAAAACAAATAATTTCTTCATAAGTTATGTTTTGAATTATAAGCAGCTCTAAAAGCATAAACGTTTCTGATGTCACATATTTAATGTATGCATTTATTAGCTGCAGGATTGTATCAGGAGGAAAGTGCCTTTAAGACGCCGAGTGTTAAAAACCACATATAGTACGTGACCTCAATATAATGTTCACATTATTAGAACTGCTTATAATTCAAATTTTGATTTTGGTTTCACTTATGCGGCGCTGTTGCGCGTCAACAGATACACTTTATACTATTTGCATATATACATCAGACCAAGCGGTTCAAATTCGTTTCGATGTGACTCGGGTATTCGATGCTGAAAAACACAGTGAAATATCGATAGCCATCGCTCTCGTTCACCTACGGGGCAAGTTGTCTCACCTGGTTTGATGTATTCAGTGTTTTTTAACATTTGGCGTCTTGAAAAGGCTTTCCCCCTGATACAATCCAGCAACTAATAAGTGCGAAAATAAAGCACATACGTTATATGACATCGGTAATGATATGTTATATTGTAAGTAACTGTTTAATATTTATTTGATTCTTTTTCTTTTTATCGGCCTCTTCCATCCTGTCCGATTCACAACTAAGCACATTAAGCAGGAGTGTGTTAAGAGCCTTGACCATGGGTATAGAACAGCCCAGGCGATAAGTAACTAAGTGTTATAGCATGAAACTATAGAACCGTCAGCTCTGACTGACTATCGCATAATCTATCTACTTAATTACTGTTAATTCTCTCAAAGATTTTGACTCTACATAAATGACAAAACGGTCATACGTGGCCGAACAGTACTAATGAATACAAGTAAAATCGAATTTATCCAGTTGTGAGTCGAGGCCTACCCACAGACTCGTTTTCCTGGAAACTGGTCAGTACCTCTACAACAGATACACACCATTGTTGAGTAAATAAGGTTAGGTTTAGATGAGAGGTAGCTTAAGTTAAAATCTGTTACTGGTGTTTTAGTACATTTCTTATAGTAATATGTTTCTTATAATAATACGTGTTCTGCATTGTTTTCCTAACTGTCAAGAATAGGCATCTAGTCATCTAACACGGTAGAGGAGCCTAAAGTCACTCACTGATGTGGTTATTACCTTTCTTTGCCTTTATCACCGCTGCAACAATGGTCTTTACTCCTCGGATCTGGCTGCTTTCATGCCACCCTTACTCAGGCACTCCAAACTGACTTACTTCTCTTAATATCATCCACTACACGTCCCAGTCTTTTCTTTCCAGAAACACTGAAATTCTTTACCTACACGTGTCGACTTGAAACGGTTTAAACGGAACGTTAACAGTAACAATCTCACTGCTCTCTGAGAACCTGCGACGGTCGTAGACACTGTCACTTCCTCCAAATCTAACAGATTAAAAAATATATACTAATTTAAATGTAGATGAAAGAAGTGATATTGCAGATACGGAAGAGAACTGTTTTTTTTTTTCTTTCTTGCTTTTTTTCTTTTGTATGTGATATCATTTCATACGCAACGATCATATCTGAGGAAATTATTATCAATTTAAGTATTTCTACATTTATATTTTTGTATATTATTTTTTATACGTACTTTTCAGTGTAAATGTGTATGTGTGGTAGATTCAATCTCACTTTTAGCATTTAATTTCAGGCTTGCCGATATATCCTCAGTTTCAATACAAGGCCATTCGAAAGGAGTTGGGTTTAATGTTGGTGACCCTCTTACCCCAAGCACGAGAAACATCTGGAACGCAGTTCTTATAAAAGACACATGGTACCTGATTGATGTTCACTGGGCATCGCGCAAGATATCTGGAGTGGAATCTGAAGAATGGCAATTGGTTGAATGCCAACAAGCAAACAGCAGCGATATAGACGACTCCATCGTCCAGAATATTTATGAGTTTGACGAGTTTTATTTCTTGACTGATCCAGAAAAATTTATATATAGTCACTTTCCCGACGAAGAAATTTGGCAGCTACTAGCACGACCTTTAACGAAAAATGAATTTCAGAAAGCTCTTTATCTAAAGCCTCATTTCTTTGAGTTTGGTCTCACAGTCAAAAGCCACGTTTGGTGCAGTCTTCAATCTGTAGATGGTCTTGTCAACATTGAACTTGGTGTTACACGTACTGACTTGTCATTCTCTTTTGAACTCTACAGATCAAACAAAATTGGCAACCCCGACGACAAAAAAGAACTTGCAAAATACATGTTACTTGAAAGGGACATTGAAAATAAAAAATTATGTATCGAAGTAAGATTTCCTATTATTGGAAAGTTCAAAGCTGAAATCTTTGGACGAGATTCTAGGAGCAAACTGGAATGGCTGTGTTCATACGTTCTCTATTGCAACTCTCCTCTGTCGGATTGTTCTCCACTACCACCGAACCCCAAAGCTGAGTGGGGTCCTGGAATGCATTTGTTTAATTATGGCATTACACCCATAACTCATTTGAGAGGTAAAATTGATGTCTACGATGGAGAAGTGGAGCTAAAGTTTGCTTTGGAGAAAAACGTGGATCTTTTACATAGACTAGTAGCTGAAGACGAAGAGGAGATTCCTGATCATATTCTCTGTGAAATAGTAAATGGAGTTGCTACGGTGCTTGTAAGACTCCCTAAAAAAGGTAAATCATTTTATCTTGTATCTGTTTATATGCGTTTTGCTAGTTATTTTACCAATCCGTCTGAGACTGCACGTACTCCTATGATACAATTCTTTTTTAAGTGAGCTAAATTAAACCATTCCAGCAAACCTGGTTAATTTGTTCCAAACACTAGTTTGATTTTACTAAATTCATTCTTTTCAAAATTGATTGAAACAAAGGCGTTGTATGCTAACTGAAATATGACAAAAGGATGTGGGAGCGGGGCCTTATATATATTGCCTGTTTATGTTTAAAAAGTTACTAGTCTCCATATCATACAGTTATCGTATGTAAATATCTTTTCTTGACTATCACTATCGTATCGATTTTTAAATGTCCCCTCTTTTAGTAAACTAAATATTCTTCGAGGCATTTCTGTCTTTCAATCACTACCGAACTGTCTTCTCTTTATGGTTTATGGTATCATTAAAAAAATACACATACAAAGCGAACAAATATTTCAACATGGGAGTCGTTTCCATTTCCAGCTGCGGTTATCTCGAATGGAAAAGATATGAAATGTTACGACAACCATATTATTGCTCCACCACCACTATTCCGGAAGTCACCTGTTTGCTGATAGATACCTCTGATTACAAAAGATTAAATAATTAATTCTATTTTCGGCGGATAATACAGCAGATAAATCAATGTTTATTCTTATATATCCGCTATATTCCCTACTTGTATTAGCGTTAAAGAACGTTGTTTAACATTTAAACATACCCGAATATTTGGACAACGAAATTCGCTTCGCACACACGTTACAAATTGAATGCCAAATTGCTTACGGAATCTACCAAATTGGAATTGAAGTTTATATGTATTTTTATCAATGTTAAATCACTGGGTTCTTCATATTGTACAATTACTAAACAAATGTATTTTAAAAATATATGAATACATAGATAACCGTAACTCACAACTGTTGTAGTAGAACATACTGAGGCAAGACTTCCGATCCCCCCCCCCCGTTATAGCTTTTGTTTACAATAGTGTTGTCTGTTTTCCAGAGCTTCTGTTGATTACAGATCTTTAGTGAGGTCCCGACACAGACACACAGTGGCACGTATGGGCTGCCGTATTGTTATTCCTTTTTAAATTCTGTGTAATAAGAGAAATTGCTAAATTGACT
>NC_068985.1:104689532-104700846 GCF_001194135.2 Octopus bimaculoides
AGTAAGGCATGTGTAAAGTTTGAATGAAATTGGTTGCGTAGTTCTCGAGTTTTAGGGATTCACACACAGACAGACACACATTCTCATTTTTATATATATATATATATATATATTTCATATTTTTACTTGTTTCAGTCATTTGAGCATCCCCTTCGAAGAATTTTTAGTCGAATGAATCAATCCCAGTACTTTCTTTGTTTTTAAAGCCTGGTACTTTATTCTACCGGTCTCTTTTGCCGAACCGCTAAGTTACAGGAATGTAAACACCCCAATACCGGTTGTTAAACGATACGGGGGGGGGCAAAGATGCACGCGCATGCGCACACATACGGCGAGCTTCTTTCAGTTTCCGTCTACCAAATCCACTCACTAGGCTTTGGTCGGCCTGAGATTATAGTAGAAGATACTTGCCTAAGGTGCCACACAATGGGACTGAACCCAAAACCATGTCGTTGGGAAGCAACCTTCATACTACACAGCCACGCCTGCGCCTATATATATATGTAATATATATATATATGTATCATATATGTAATCATTAGCTTATCTTAAAGCTGTCCATCAATGTTGAAGACGATGTTGTCCTCTAGGAATCGTATCCTACATTTTGTGAGTTGATAGATGTGAAAAGTGTCAGATCCTGGAATGGCTTGTCCTTGAACACAGATGACAGGGGAAGTTGCCCATTATGTTGTTGGTGAGTTTGAGATGACGCTGACGCCTCTTTTCCTCTAGTTTCTCACGTCAGATTAGTCCAAAGTGTGCAGCTGCTTCGTCTCAGAGGAGGTGTCAGGTTTACCGGTTCTGAACAAAGTTGTACCGGATGAACGTTGCTGTGAGCGTAGTAGTATCTTATTTTTTTATCTTTATGTTCTGAGTTCAGTTTCTGCCGAAGTCGACTTTGTCTTCCATCTTTTTTGGAGTCAATAAAATAAATACCAGTTAAGCACTGGAGTCGATGTAATCGACGTATCCCTTCCCCTAAAATTACCGGCCTTGTACCAATACTTAAATTACATATTATTACATTTTGTGTTTTGTTTTATGCATTGTCCTCCGTCTGTGGAAAAATTGTCTTGCATGAAACAGATCCAAAGCGCACAAAAGGTTCGGGATCGCTAATCTAATATTTTCCTTTATGATAGTAATAAAGTAACTGAAGGAGATTTGGCCCTTATTTCCAGCATGTCAAGCAACCATGTAGAGGCTCCTTCCTCAGGGTCATTGCTGACGTTGTTGTTCTGGTTGACGTTACTGTTTATTGATGAATCACTGTTTTTTGGTATTGTTGTATGTCGTCACCTATTATATATTCATCATTTCAGGTCAGTATGCACTGCAAATGTATGCCAAGAACGACCCAAATGACAACGAATTCTCCAATATTTGCAATTACATGTTGAGATGCAACGAGGGCCTGGGTGTTGTATACCCTTACCCATCGGTGACAAACGACAAAGTTGGATCAATGGGAAAGTTCCATTCGTTAGGTCTCCACTTTGTCGAAGATGCCCCTGGATATCAAAGAATCTCCACTACTGGCCAGTGTTCTTTTCAAATTAAAATCCCAGCCAATATTGATTACTTCAGTAAGCTTATTCACCAATCAGAGAACACTTTGAATGACGTTTCTGATTATACATACTGTTATCGAGATGGAGATATCGTAAGCTTTGCCATAAGATGTTCGTTGCCTGGATTTTACCGCTTTGATCTATTCGCCAAACTTAACACAGAGGACGGTATGTAGGAAATTATTATTATTATTATTATTGTTATTATTATTATCAATATAAAGGCAGTAAGCTGGCAGAATCGTTAGCATGCTGGGCAAAATGCTTAGCGGCATTTCGTCCATCTTAAAGACGTTCTGATTTCAAATTCTGAGGTCAAAATTTACTGCCAAAAAAATGCCAAGACAACTTTGGAGGACCGAAAATTCCATGTGAAATGCAGCTGTATTAGAAAAGAAATTGACAATATTTGAACGTTTACATTATATACCACATTGACATGTATGCTAGAAAGTTTGGTAATATTTCTACAGCCAGCTTTTGAAAGCCTTTTTCTCTTAACTAATCTTCATGTTTTCCACTCTCTTTTACTTTCTCTTTTACTTGTTTCAGTCATTTGACTGTGGCCATGCTGGAGCACCACCTTTAGTCGAGTAAATCGACCCCAGGACTTATTCTTTGGAAGCCTAGTACTTATTTTATCGGTCTTTTTTGCCGAACCGCTAAGTTACGGGGACAAACACATACACACACACACACATACATAGATATATACATATATACGACGGGCTTTTTTCAGTTTCCGTCTACTAAATCCACTCACAAGGATTTGGTCGGCCCGAGGCTATAGTAGAAGACACTTGCCCAAGGTGCCACGCTGTGGGACTGAACCCGGAACCATGTGGCTGGTAAGCAAGCTACTTAGCACACAGCCACTCCTATGCCACTCTTGACTAATTTTTTCCTTTTTCCACTCATGACTAATTTTTTTTTACTTTTTCCATCTCAACTTATTCTCTGCTGGACTATTTTTACTATTTTACTTTGTACATTTTTACTGCTGGACTATTTTTGCATTTTCTGCTACTGACTAATTTTTACATTTCCACCCTTAACATTTTCTGCTTTCCACAGGTGGCTACCCAAAAGTATTCTGTTCAGTTCTTGAAACTTTTTGGCCAATGGCTGAATGTTTACCATACCCACAGAAATACTCAGCTTGTAAGGATACATACAATATCCTTTCACCATCTGTGAATCAACTAGCAGAAGGTCAGAATATAAAAATGGCCATCGTCGTTCCAAATGCTGAATCTGTTGCTACAATCGAAGACCAAAGCTGGACATACTTAGAGAAAGGTGAAAAAGACAAATGGACTGGAACCATTGTTCCAAAAGCTTCTGGGAATATCATTTCCATAGCTGCCCGACAGTCCAGTGCTGTACGCTCCTTTGAGGCATTAGTCTCCTTTGAGGTAACATTTTCCCTCTGTTTATTTGGTTGATGTGATTAAGTGGAAATAATGACTTCGCTCTTCCTTTCCCTGTTCTTTTACTATCTTGCAGGCTATTAGACAATCTTACTAATGCTAGTGCCCCACCATCACTTAAAAGTACACTCTGTAAAGTGGTGTTAAGAAGGACATCCAGCCAGAGAAACCAGGCCAAAGTTAATATTGAATCTTGACGTAGCCTTATAACTCATGGGTTCCTGTCAAACTGTCCAAGCCAAGCCAGCATGGGAAATGGACATTAGTGGCAATGATTTATCTATTTATCATATATTTTCTGAAGAATGGTGTGATTGGTTATAGATTTTCAACTGGCCAATTACTGACCCTTAGATTTCCAATAACAAAAGTGACAAGTGCGACATCTGTACAACTCAGATGGAGTAAATACTGTAAGATATTTTTGCTCAATGCACTAACTTACGACTTTTCGCATTATATATTTTACCACTTTGACTATATTTTCACCAATGTCTTGTAGGTAGGTGGAAACTAATCATGAGAGAGAGGAGAGTGTGTGTGTGTATGTATGTGTGTGTGTGTGTATGTTTAAGTTACCAGCAATCAGTTATTTTCAATTATTTCAAAACTGTAACTTACTGGTTCAACAAATAGATTTTGATAAAACAAATACCAAATTAAAACAAGTATTGATGTTTCTGATACAGTTAAATAAAAACCCATGAAAGTGGCACCAGAGCCTGGCTGCAATCTGCTGACTGAATTTCAATGCCAAGGTATTAACTCAAACTTCTTACAAATCACTTGTCCCTCATGCTGTGCAAGGGTATTGAACACAGCCACGTCTGTGTCTATAGTGATTACTCATATATTAAACATAGATAATACAGAATAAAATACATTTTTTTTTTTTTTGTGTTTATGTACTTCTTTCTCTTCTATTTCTCTACAGGTTGTTCCAGCTCATGTTTTGAGAGAGGAGTTCCGCAAGCAAAGAGCGTCTCGTGAGAATGCTGAACAGGAGTATTTAGAGCATATCTCTCGCAAAAAACACCTGCAAAGCATGCGCAAAGATCGGTCAATGATTCATATGATTCAACGAATGGCAAAGATGAAATTACAGAATTTAAATGAGGATCACTTGAAGCTGATGGATCAGCAGTTGGATAATGATGCTATTCTGCAACTGGACCAATGCTTGCCTGAAGTCCCACAACATTTAACGCAAAATGGTACTGAAAACACTGTTGAGAGAGATGTAGCATATGGTGATGTGTTAGAGAATCACAATTATGAAAGAAATGGAAATGATGCCCTTGTTGATTTTCTCAGTGAAGTCAATGACAGGCAGTTAAATAAAGCAATACTTGACAATGGACCTGTCAATGGAAATGAAAATGACGATTATAATCTAGGCATGTCACCGTTAAAAATGAGACCATCCATCAAAAAGCGAACACTTCCCAAAATTGACATAAATTTAAATGAGCTTGATGGTGTTAATGATAGTGATGATGACAGTGATGAAGACTATGAGAACAATGCCGGCAATCACTCGGAGTATAATCTTGATTTTGATAAACATGGTGTCAGACTGACGCCTATTTCAGAAAAAGAAGAAGAAATTGATGATTTCTTTAAAAGCACTCTAACTCAGAACCAGAATGGTCCTGAGTCTGATGAATCTGAAGAAAGTGTTGACAATGTGAGAGAGGCAGTAGAAGAGATAATAGGAGCAGAGACTGTTGAACGGGTAAACGCCTATCCATCTTTGGATGACAGCGAAGACAGTTTAGTCGAAAGACTATCAGAACTACGAGGGAAAGAAGTAAACCCAAAAGTTCCCTTGAGAGTGAAAAGAAACCTGGAAGAAAAAGTAAAAGAGGAGGAGATTATTGTAAGAGAAGAGCCAAAGAAACAAGAGGATCTTACAGAGAAACTGCTCCAACAAGTAGCTTCTATTGAAAGAACAATTGAAGAAGATGAGGTACTTGTACCTTTTGATTTTATCTTATTCTTTTCTAACCTATGTTATATATATATATATATATATATATATATATATATACTCTTTTACTTTATTACTTGTTTCAGTCATTTGACTGCGGCCATGCTGGAGCACCACCTTTTATTCGAGCAAATCGACCCCAGGACTTATTCTTTGGAAACCTAGTACTTATTCTATTGGTCTCTTTTGCCGAACCGCTAAGTTACGGGGACGTAAACACACCAGCATCGGTTGTCAAGCGATGCTGGGGCAACAAACACAGACACACAAACATACACACACATACATATATATATATATATATACACATATACGACGGGCTTCTTTCAGTTTCCTTCTACCAAATCCACTCACAAAGCTTTGGTTGGCCCAAGGCTATAGTAGAAGACACTTGCCCAAGGCGCCACGCAATATATGTATATATATTGTGATTCCTATAACGCATTTAAGGCTTTACCATTTACTTGTTTTGGTCACAAATATTCATATGCATGCATACACAAATATTCATATGCATGCATACACACTCATGCCGGTGCCACATGAAGGCGCTTAGGCAGTGCCATGTAAAAACCACCCAGCACACTCCGTAAAGTGGTTGGCATTAAGAAGAGCATACAACCATGCCAGATCAGACAGGAGTTTGGTGCAGCTCTCCTGCTTGCCAGCCCCGGTCAAACTGTCCAACCCATGCCAGCAAGGACAACAGACGTTAAATGACGATAACTCACTCACTCTCTCTCTCGCATTCATTCGCCAAGTTTTTCATTTTCTGTCTACTAAATTCAGTCACAAAGACCAATATATATTATTTACAACTATATTTACATTAGTAAAAAGATATCTTCAAATTCTCGAATGCTTTAAAATAGTCCTAAAACCATTATGTATACATACATATATATAGAATTTTATTAAATTTATTAAATTGCAAATGTTGAATTTTAATTCTCTCTACAGATGGCAATTCAAAATTTCCACCTTGGAGCAGCATCAGGTAAGATAAATCCAATAATCCTTTCTCACCCATATTTTAGAAACAAACATCTGGCTTATTTGAATCTGTCTCATTATATATATTATTGATAATCATTTGTTTAGCAGAGTCATTAGATCATTAGGAAAAATGGTTTGCAGTATTCACTCTTATTAAGCAACTATATACCTGCTTTTGCTCACACCTCTATTGTACCAAACAAGTTCTGAAATTGATGGAACTGACAAACCTTCTTCCACCAAAATTTCTAACCTTG
Source organism: Octopus bimaculoides (assembly GCF_001194135.2). Lineage (NCBI taxonomy): Eukaryota > Metazoa > Mollusca > Cephalopoda > Octopoda > Octopodidae > Octopus > Octopus bimaculoides. The sequence goes on from NC_068985.1 coordinate 104,695,780, forward strand.
TCCATAAATCTGAAAACCATTCTTATTAATCCCTACCATATCAAGCACAATTGAGCAGATTTATGATCAAAAGCATTCCAGACATGACCATCCCGTTTTTTATTTATTTATTCATTCATTCACATTTTTTTCATCAAGCACATAACTAAATGTAGATATTGTCTGTTAAAAATAATCTTTATTTCTGTTCTGTGCTCTGCCATACATTGGTTTGTCCTTGGACAGTTTTAGTACCATATTAGTTTACTTATGCTAAGAGGTGGCTAACCCCTCATTTACCCCTTCTCCCATTTCTGGAAGAAGGAATGCTGTGAATGGTTCCCTCGTGACCTTTTTCACAAGGCAATGCAGCCAATTCAAGGAGAGAAGTACCAACCGCAGTAAATGACTGGTATTTCGTTGACCCTAAAAGGATGAAAGCCGAAGTTGACGTTGGCAGTATTTGAACTCAGAGCACAGAAAGGTGACATGAGTACGAAGATGTAATCTATCTGATCCACCAACCACTTTAACAATTCAATGGTCACACATACACCTCTATTTTGGTGAGTGGTATTTTTTTAAATGGTATGATTTTGATAGAATCTCAAATTGCTTCCTGTATACACAAGCAACATTCTACTTTTGCCCCAACAAAACATTTGCCAGATGCAAATGGAGTTAGTTTTGGCAACTCTAGATATCCTACAATATGTGACAGTTTATCAATGAATATGTAGAACAGGACAGACTTAAAATATAATGAAGAAAGACCAAGATGGTGGTCATGGTGTTCAACTTGTTGAGAGCAGATGATGCCAGACTTATGATGATGGTGATTAAAATATGTTAGAAATTGTTGTAAAGTATGGCTTCTGTTCATCATCATCATCATTTAACATCCATTGTCTATGCTGGCATGGATTGGACAGTTTGACCAAGGCTACACCAGACTCCAGTCTGATTTGGCATGGTTCCTATGGCTGGATGTCCTTAACGTCAACCATTTCAAGAATGTAATGGGTGCTTTTACATGCCACTAGTATCCACCATAACTATGGTTTCACTTGACTTGATAGGTTTTCTTCTCAAGCATGACATATTGCCAAAGGTCTTGGTCATTTGTCATTGCCCAACATTTATTCAGTAAATTAAAATAAACTCCTCCAGTTCTGTATCTGCAAAACCATTAAACAACTGAGATAATAACAGTATGTTAATGATAGAAACAGTTCACCAGAAGATGATCAAAGAATGGGCAGATTTTAACCTTTTATCATTCAGGTGAATCTGTCAAGTGTAATGCTTATTTTATCACAATGTTTTGAATTCATCATGCATTATCTTGTTGCTTTGAGATTTTACTGATGTGGCTGTTTAGTTTTAGAGGTAAGATAGGTGTGAAAGGCCCAGTTTGGTGAGTTGCAACATAAGACATGTAGAATGTTTGGGCCAGATATGGTCAGTTTAAATGCTAAAAGATTAAAGTAGTGTAAATAGTTATAAACATTAAGTTATGGCTAAATAATGAAATCCAAGTAGCTCAAATTGTTATTTCTCTCTTTTGTGTTTCCAGCCCCAAAAGACGATCAATCCTTTCTCCGGCATCGAACAACAGCAACATTGTCAAATTATTCCACACCAAATTTACCAGACAAAGAGAAGTCTCACACAGCACCAGTATCAGTGCAAACTCAAACAGACAATGAAGAAGTCTCACTCACAGTGGTTTTGGAGAACTTCATTTATGTTTTTGCGATTTTTAGTCTCTTATGGAAACTTGCAGGACTATTAAGTTTTGAACATACAAGCAGCTAGAAGTCAAGACTTATACACGTTTTCTAAGTATGCACATGAAGACCTTTAGAAAGTCGGAATTCAGGATCTAATTTGAATGGTCTGTTGATAGATATCTGCAGAAGATAAGGAAATAGTAACAAACTACTTGGCTGACCAAAAGATTGAGATTCAAATGATTTACTAAGTATAATTAATAATATATTGATATCGTTCATTTTTTTTTTTAATCCTTGCTCCCTTCCAATTCCTGTCTATTATATTTCATTGTTGGTTTAGTAATTATGTTAAAATTTCACTTATAAAATCTGACACTTAATGGTTTCCACACTTCCAGTTATTTTTATATCACTTCACTTTCATCACCAAGCCCTTCAATGTATAAATATCATACATTGTCATTTCCCTTTTGTCTCTGAAGCTGAAATTGTGTCTAGGGAAGAAACTCATAACTTAGTTTTGTAGTAAGTTAAGCTACAAGTATATGGGAAAAAAAAAATGGAAGTTATTGCGACAATCACTTGTGATACTGTTGTTTCATCTTTTTTCATTATTACTTTGCTTATAAAACAATTTCGAAGTAGAAAAGTGTTGATTCCCTTATCTAAAATATGCTTTTTCAGATACTGAAAGAGTTCACATTCATCAGACACAATGAAATCTTGTATTTACATTTGATTCCTTGGTTAAAAGAGTAAAACCTACTTTTTGAGAATCATAAATGATGTGTATCTTCTAATTACAATTTTCTTTCTTTTTTTTTGGTTACTTTTACAGGTAAAATTCTAATCATCTAATTGTTATTCACAAATCAGTACAGCAATGTAATATTTCTGCTTTTGTTTGTTTTTTTGTAACCTTTTTCATGAGCTGTAATAATAATGTGCTTGTATTCCTTTATTAACATAAAATTTATTCATTTTATAATTTCAACCAAGTGCCAAGAAATCAAAATAATTTTATAATTTAGAAATTTATTTATAACTAGATTTTATAGCAAATATTTTTCCTTTACAGAACCCATGTTAGCATGGAAAGCGGACGTTAAACTTTAAAAAGTATATGTCATATATCTTAATTTATGTCAGTTCAAGTTAATTTTCTTCCAGAATTTTGATTTTGACAGTATTTTAAACCTCTTGTCAAAAGGTGGTGTAAATCTGATAATGTTTGGACAGATCATAACATGCCAACTGTAAAAACCCTGTATAGGATACATGATGTCACTAAAAAAAGGATTAAAGAAATACATTTGTGACACTGTTATTAAAAATAATCCCAGTTTGGGGCTGGGGTACAAATGTTTGTTTATCTTTCCTCAAATTAATCATTACATTAAAAATTATCACCTAAATTGTATAACCGTGTAATAATTTTTTGCAGTAAATAACAATTCCACACTCTGTCCTCTTTCGTACTGTGTTATTATTTCAATATGTTGGTGATATTTTGTTTGGTAGTTGCAGAAGTGAGAGGTACTCAGTTTAGTCTTGTAGTAAACATATATATTGACTTGTTTCAGTCATTAGGCTGTGGCCATACTGGTGCACAGTCTTGAGGAATTTTAATCGGATGAATCGATCCTTGTATTTAAATTTTTAAAAACTGGTACTCATTCTGTCTCTTGCCAAACTGCTAAGTTACAGAGACCTACATTGCAACATCAGTTGTCCAGTAGTGGTAGGAGACAGACACAAAGGAACACACACAGGTAAATAAAAATGAAAATCAAAAGGATGTATGCAATGAATATTGAAGATGGAAAAAGGAGGGGGCATGGCTCTTTGTCAGAAAGACAAAAGGGCTGGAGAGAAGGAAAAATAGTCCAGAAGTACGTGTATGGTTATATATATACGCACAACGGACTTTTTTCAGTTTCTGGCTACCGAATCTACGCAGAGGTTTTAGTTGGACCAAGACTATAATAGAAGACGCCCAAGGTACCACACAGTGGAACAGAACATGGAATCATGTGAGAAGAGATTATCAAAGGAGTATGAAGCTCAATGTATTTGAGCTTGCAAAGCATATCCTAGGATGTTCAGAAAGAGAGAAACTAATAATGAAAGACGGGCAATGTATGGATGCCTTTGAGATTTTGAATGTCATAAGTGAATAATTTACTGGTGTGAGTTGGACACTATCACAAGGCTTAGGCAATGAATGAATCCAAAGTTTGACAAGGTGTTAAACTGTGAAAATACCTCTCAAAATGGATTAATCATTGAGTTCTTAATCGACAAAACTAATTAATTTGGTAGTAATTTGACGATTAAGTGTTTTAGCGATGTACCTTTTATATATAGTGACTCGTTGCAAATTGTGGGTACCTCGCCTGGCCGGCCGGCCGCACGCTATGGATTTCATCTCTCACAACTCGCTATCGTTTATGTCCCCTTTCGAACCTCTAGACACGTACAATTTCCTAGCTCGTTACATTTAAGTATGCTTAAGCATCCACTCATTTTACGATAGTTAAATCCGCTTTACTCGCGCAAAGTGATACAAGAAAGACAACTCTTCAGTACACATTCCTGTATACAAGATAGAAGGTTGTATATTGCAGATTGGCTCCCATACGCCACATGGCTGAAAAACTATGACGTTAAATTTCTCAGCCAAACGGTACCGTAACAAAATATTTTTTTTTAAATTGTGAAATTTTAAGTTTTAAATGAAGGTATGTAGCCTTGTGATTAGAGTGTTCACGATCATTAGATTGTAGGTTCAATCCTTGGGCCCGATGCCGCGTTATTTCATTGTGAAAGGTACTTCATTTCACGTTGCTCCTGTCTACTCAGCGAAAACAGATGCTGGTGCAATTCTCACTCATCTTTCACATTCTGGATGTTCTACTAGATTAAGCGTGCGAGGTCTGATAGCGTGTCTGTGTCTGCTCATTACTCCGTACATACCTAAAACAATTAGCAGGAGCGTCGTTCAAGTTACCAGATTATTTATACACACTAGTGAGTGACGGCCAAGAAATTCATGGTTGAAAGAAATAGCTTTGGTGATGGGGTTGAAATTAGCTGAGAGTTGATCTATTTTACTGTTGTCCTTTCCAATATTTTAAGTCAAAATCAATCTTTATAAATTAAGATTTTCAAGGTGGGTAAAAATTTTGGATCTTTTTTAAAACGGGGGCCACATTTTTCATTAACGAAACACTTTGAAACTTGGAACACTGGTAGAACGTGTCATATAAAACATCTTTTTCTCTTAGTCTTCTTTTAAAAAAAAGAAATCCATAAATTATTCCATGTTAAAGTTGTCGTATTTCTGTAATTT
>NC_068985.1:104701717-104702891 GCF_001194135.2 Octopus bimaculoides
ATGGCCTTCGGCATTCTGTATTTGTCTATACGTGAGACGTGGTTCGCCCATCTGAGCTCTCTCAGCAGCAACATGGTTTCAACGTACGTCAAATGTAGTACAACCAAGTAGTTGCCTCCCTTGGGAAGGGAGATAACTATCAAACAGTGCTGGGAAATTTTAATATTGGTTTCAAATTTTGGCACAAGGCCAGCAGGCTTAAGCTGGAAGCTAAGTTGATAATATCGACCCCAAAAGGATGAGAGACAAAGTAGACCTTAGCGGAATTAGAATTCAGAATGTAAAGGGGAAAATTTTAATATCAATTAATCAGCTTTTAGTGCTGCTTGCATGATATAAGCTTTCACACCAACGGATACGATTTGTCTAGTTGTCGTCCAACTAAATTAATAGAAGAACTATGATATTAGAATAATATTGTTTCCCGTCCTCACTGAATAATTATTAATATTTTTATGCAGGAAACATTAAAATATTAGCTATTAACACTCTGCCCAGCACCATTCGGTAACTTCACATTCCAAAATCAGCAGTCAAATCCCCATTTATTCTGAAATCATTTTCTGCTATATTAAGAGGGATACGTGGGTTCAAAAGTCCCACGACAGTCCTGGACTCTATCTATTCAAAGTCTTTTTAACCCAATATTTACACGCTATTATTTATAGCTTTATGTGTTTCGAGATACTTCGTTCTAAAAAAAAAATTCATATTCTCTTAAAGTTTACATAGAAATTCTTATATCATGTATATATAAGAAGACATCCATACAAATAAACAAAAGAAAAATGTAATACAATGTATTTCAAAGATTGATATTAGTGTACAAAACTGTTTATTTAAACAAAAATAATTGCCATCTCATCGGAGCAGAAACGAGATGAACAGAGCATTCCTTAACAAAACTTAAGTGTTTATTTCGGGATTTCTTTCCCCACACACTATATATTCGTTCTATTGGCGTAGCTAGAGTGTGTGCCGCCCGGGACGGCCTTTTATCTTCCCTCCCCTCCCCCCTCCGCACAAAAAAATACAGCAGATCCTAAAGTGGTACCGCTCAGAGCGGACTTCCCCCTCTAAGATGCTCTTTGGTATGCGATATACGTAGCCAACGTGATCTACAAGAGCCAAATTCCACTTTAGTATGCGATCTACACGTTTTATTTGTTTATTA
>NC_068985.1:104703372-104716990 GCF_001194135.2 Octopus bimaculoides
ATATATATATATATATATATATATATATATATATTGTGTGTTTGTTTGGCCATCCTGAATTATATGTTTCAACCCACAATTTAATTTCACATCAGGAATCTTGCTAAACAAATATATAAGCGTAAGTTTGATAAACAATTATTCCAAAATATTTTGATGCTTTGGGGATGGGTCATTATGTCCATAATAGTCACATGCACTGACGCAATTTCATTTCTTTATTATTATTCAGTTGGTTAGCTGTTTAACCAACTAACTAGTCAATTGTTTGATTAATCAGTTGTTTGCCCAAGTTTATTCGTCGCCATTCGCGACATCTTCGATGACCATACCCTCTCAGCTTAATTGAATGATTAATAAAACGATCGACTAGTTAGTTGGTTAAATAGCTAACCAATTGACGAATAATAAAGAAGTGAAATAGAGTCAGTACGCGTGTTCATTATTGGAGTAATAACCGTCCTGAGGTGTAGCAAAATTTGTCTCTACACATAAGTTTACATCAAGAATTTTGCAAACCAAATACAAAAACGTAATATTCCAAAAAACAAAATAAATTCACTCTTAAAATCATAATTTATCATCCGATTATTTTGTTCAAACTCAAAGAATATTAAGAGAAAATACCATATATTTTGTAGGCTGAAAAAAAAGACACCGTCATAGAGAATCAAACAAAAATAAACTGTTTATCTATTCCGATAAACTTTAAAGTCATTAAGTTGCTTTCCCTCTTCTTTGTTACCTAACTAAAGCAGCTAGTTTGGATTGGGGTGTTATATAAAAGAAAAGTTTTCTTCACGATCACAAGATGTCGCTAACGTAGTGTGACTGTAATCAGTCAGATTGTCGCATAATGTATTGTTATTCGCATCACTGAAGTGGTTTTCATTCAGTGACGCATGACAGCCAACATCATCCTTTTTTACTGGAGTTTTGGACATTTCAGTAATCAACAATTTTTCTGCTATGTTTCCGTTATTGTTCCAGTTTGAATGTACTTCGGGAATTTTTAAGAAATTCCTTCTGTTTTGAAAGGTACTTTCTTTATCTTGACAATTGTTGGATTGAGAAGTAGCATACATTGATTTCTTTTCAAGTGAAATCGAATATTTTGGAAAATTATACTCACTGTAGATATTTTTTGATCTAGACTTCGGCTGACATCTTAAATCTTCCTTTATTGTGCTGGATTTTGAAAAGCAGATATCAGCCGGTTGATATCTCTTACTCAGATGTTTTTTCAATGGAGAAGCCGATACTGGTGTAGTGTGTTCTTTCAGTTGAAATTTATCAGAATCTTTTCCCTTTTGTTTAGATTCCCAATTTTCACAAATACGTTGCTCTAAACTATAACCATCATTTGTATCAAGAACTAAACAATTGTTTTCATTAAAGTAAGACATTCCAGTGGAGTTTGAACCTGCTTGAATCAAAACTGGGTTGTTTTCATTTTCTTTCTGATTGTTAAGTTGGTTTTCATCCCTGAAGTCTAAAGTGTTGGGATATTTATCAAATGGAATGTCTGAAATTAAACCACATTTTTGTTTATTATCAAAAATATTTGATGATTCTAATCTATTTTTGGTGCAAGAATAATGACCCCGATACCGGGAGTTAGTCGATTCCATTTTGAGTGGCTCAAATGCAGCAACAGTGTTCATAGATTTGAAAGCATTAAAGTTGTCCATACCTAAGCTTTCACTTACTGGACTATTAACACTTTTGTCGGGAAGACCTATTTTCTCTTGACTAGAAATATTACAATTAATATCCATGCGAGTTGGTTTGGTTTTATATGCTTCGTTTCCGTCATTAAAGCGAGAGAAACCATTGCTGCCAGCCACTGAAAAAATACTATCGTTCTTGTTTTTTTGCAACAACAATGGGTTATAATAATTTGTATTCTTTCCGGTCTGTAAAAGTTGTCTCTCACAGAAACTGGAAACTTTGGGTGGTTCGAATTGATACGGAGAAGATGGAACTAAGTTTGGTCTATTTTTATAGAAAGGAATAAAGTCCAGACCAGTTTCACAACCTTGGGATGAGACTGAAAGATTTCTTTTATCTGGACCTGAAAAAGTATATGTCTCGGCTTTCGAAAACCTGTTGTTCTTGACATTTGCTGAAGTTAATTCGACATCTCTGTTCTCTCTCGGAGGAGCAGTTTTTGATCGATCGTTATCGCCTGTTATTGGGACTAAATGTTGTTTCATGTGGTCATGAAGCGGTTTATCTGTAGAAAAGTGCGCCGAACAATTAATACACTTCATTTCATGAGATTTTATATGTTTTTTGAAAACATTTAGATTATGGAAAACTTCTCCGCATATTTCACACAAACGGATAGAACTGGATGAAACAGCATGAGAATTATCTCTGGTTTGTAATATCGAGTGGTCTTTCTCGTGGTCAAAATAACCGTCTGGACTCGTAAAAACTTCGTGGCAGACTTTACAATGAAATGGCGGCTTACCAAAATGACTGTCCATGTGGGAATTAAAGTTGCAAGCGCTCATGAAAACTTTCCTGCAATATTTACACTGATAAAGCAAATTTGAGTGATGTTGAATTTTATATTCATTCGAGTAAAATTCAGAATAAGATGCTGGAATCTCGTAATGGTCCATTTCATGAAGATTCCGTTCTGGTACATTTTGACAAATAGCTGAGCAAAAACTACATTGGTTAAACGTATTTGGTTTTAAATTCATCTCACTATACCCGTTAGTCTTGGGTTCACCATTTATGCAACTGAGGGCTGGGATATGTTCCGAGCTTGTTTCTAAATTTGTTTCGTCTGGATCCTCTTCTAATGATTCAAAATCTGATTTCAAAGTACAGTTTTCTGCATGAATCGGTAAGTGCATTTTCAACGTTGTGAAAGATAAAAAAATTTGGGAGCAAAAAGGACATTGCTTGGAGTTGTTTCTCTCTTTTAGCAAGGCCGACTTCAAGGACATTCCTTCTGATTTAGCAATCACATCTTTATTTTCACAAGTTGCCTCGTGTTTCTTTAGCAGATAACGACTTCTGAAGATTACATCACAAAACCCACAGTGAAGTTGCTCCATTGAATGGGAGATTAAATGTATTGCAAGCTGGTTCCGCTTGAACCATACACCACAGCGTTCACATTCTATCACGGAACTACCCGTTCGACCTAATCTCTTAAGCGAGCGATGGGGACTTTGTAAAAGGACTTTTGCCTTCAACTTTATCAGTATCTTTTTGTAATGGACACTTCTGAAATTACATTTGACACAAGTGGAGTGTTCTGGAAAGTGACTTCTTAAATGTGCTACCGTGAAATTTTCATCAGCTTTAATATTTTTATAACAGAAAGGGCACCGACAATAATTTGAACAAGAATCGACTTTAAATAACTTCATAAGTTTATCAATATTATTTGAACAGCTTTCGCATTTAGGGAGATGCAGAATATCTTTTTTATGACTCTCCAGGTGCCTCTGAAGATGCAAACCAATAATAAATGTTTTAGAACAGTAATCACATACGTAGGGAGCTTGTTTGCTATGAATTCGTAAATGAACCAACAAGTAAGAAATATGAGAGAAATCTTTCTGACATATCTTGCATTGGAATAGTTTAATATTTCGATTGTGTTTTAAAAAGTCAACCATACTGGCTGAAAGGCAAATCTTCTGCAAAATATCCCCGCATTTTCGGCCATTATATTTGGACGGAACGTTTCTGTGTTTCATGAAAGATATGAAAGTTCGAAATTTCTCATCGCACCGATTACATTTGAAACTCAACGAAGTCCTTTCGATCTGGAAAACAATTACATCTTTAAGAAAATTCAAAAATAACTATTCCTACTCAGCAATCATTTTAAAACAATTGGGAGTGGCTATGTGGTAAGTAGCTTGCTTACGAACTACACGGTTCCAGGTTCAGTCCCACTGCATGGCACCTTGGGCAAGCGTCTTCTATTATAGCCTCGGGCCGACCAAAGCCTTGTGAGTGGATTTGGTAGACAGAAACTGAAAGAAGCCCGTCGTATATATATATATATATATATATATGTGTGTGTGTGTTTGTGTGTGTGTCCCACCCCCAACATCGCTTGACAGCCGATGCTGGTGTTTACGTCCCCGTAAACTAGCGGTTCGGCACAAGAGACCGATAGAATAAGCACTAGACTTACAAAGAATAAGTCCTAGGGTTGATTTGTTCAACTAAAGGCGGTGCTCCAGCATGGCCACAGTCAAATGACTGAAACAAGTAAAAGAGTAAATGAGTACCGTATTTGCTGAAGTATAAGATGCACTCTCAATTAAGATGCATTTCTATTTTACTATGACATTTTTTTTTTAATAAAACAAATTTAATAGGTTTCATCATACGCTTATTAAAAGATATACTGGCGTGGTTTTTGTGGGGAAAGACATATAATTTTACACATGTAATTTCAATATTGCGTCATACTGGAATAAAGTATGAAATTTTAAATTTATCATAAACTCAGTTATAGGAGTACCGTAACCCATGGTTATCTTCTCTCAGATCAACTGTATTGTTATTTATATTTTATTCAAGAGAATTGCCATGAAGTATTGTAAAACTCGTATTTCTGATTGTGACGTATTACCGTGATTGCCACTAGGGTGGTGCATTGCCACTATGATTTGGTTGTCATTCACTCATTGCAAATAAAAGTTTAACTTCCTTTCATTTCTTTAGGATAATTTTCCATTTAGATCATATACAAGTGTTTCTTAAAGGTAACACAGTCATTAAATAAAATATCAGGTATGGATTATGTATTCTGGAGAAGGTACAGAAATACGGTATGACCTCCGCACATAACTGCCGTTGGCTCGTTTTCAATATTTTATTAAAAGTAGAGCGGCGAGCCGACAGAAATGTTAGCACGCCAGGCGAAATGCTCGACTTTGCCTTCATCTTTTCGGGGTCGATAAATTAAGTACCAGTTGCGTACTGAGGTTGATCTAATCGACTAGCTCCCTACCCAAAAATTTCGCGCCTTGTGCCTAGAGGAGAAAAGAATATTTTATTAAAAGTAGGGCGGCGTGCTGGCAGAATCGTTAGCACGCCGGGCGAAATGCTTAGCAGTATTTCGTCTGCCGTTACGTTCCGAGTTCAAATTCCGCCGAAGTCGATTTTATCTTTCATCCTTTCGGGGTCGATTAAATAAGTACCAGTAATGCACTGGGATCGATATGTAATCGACTTAATCCCTTTGTCTGTCCTCGTTTATCCCCTCTGTGTTTAGTAATTCTCATAAGGCATTTAATCAAAAGTTTTACTTTATTCTATCAAATATAATATTTCTTTACGGAGAGGGGGAGTTTCCAGCGCTTTCCTAAAATGATATTATGGCAAATAACCTTGCAATGAAGAACAAGAAAGAATATCGGTATGGAGGAACAGTTTCTCTACAGCGCGTGCAATTCAAACAACTTACGTAAGTTAATAATCTTTTCTACTATAGGCACAAGGCCGAAATTTGAGGGAGCGGGTAAGTCGATTACATTGGGATATTTTCAATTTGACGGCCAGATTTTTTAATTAAACACTTTGAAACTTCGGATACTGGTAGAATGTGTCACATAGTACAGGGTTTACTCTTAACGTTTTTGACAATTTTGTATTTTAGAAGTTATTTCGTATTGAAGTTGTAGTATTTGAGTAATTTTAACCAATCAATGACGTGTATTCAGCTGAAGAAAATTACTGCTGCTGTTTGCGAACAACTTCCAGGTCCACTCCCCTAACAAAACCCTTCTTTAATAACCAGAGATGTTTTTATAGCAACATAGGTTTGCCGTATCAGGGTTGATTTGAGGCTAAATAACACCAAAATTATTGTGAGAAAGACCAATGACGGAGCTTTACATTGACCCCAGTACTCAACTGGTACTTATTTTATCGACACCGAAAGGATGAAAGGCAAAGTCGACTTTGGCGGAATTTGAACTCAGAACGTGAAGACACGAAATCCCGCTAAGCATTTCGCCCGGCGTACTAACAATTCTGCCAGCACGTCACCTTTATGGCAGTTTAGCGAGATGACAAGGGTGTTAGTTTCCTTGATTTTCTGGAACATGGCTGTACCACGAACAGCGAATGATACATTGATACACTTAAAAAGCTTAGAGAAGCTTTTAGGAAGAAGAGACCGAACAAGAATCTGAAAACGATCTACATTCACCATGATAGTGACCACACACACACACATCCTTGACAACAAATCAATCCATCGGAAAATTGAATTGGTGAGTCGTCTCTTATTGTACAGCCTGAATCTGGCATCGTGTGACTTCCACCAGTTCGGTCCAATGAAGGACAGTCTTCTGGAAAACTATTTGATGACGCAGACGAGAGCAAAATAGCCGTGAAAGAGTGGGTACAGCAATGCCAGCTGAATTTTTTGGAAGTGGATTCCTAAGTTGGGCTCAACAATGACGCAAATGCATTGCTTTCTTCTGAAGATTATGTTGAGTACTAATTTTGTATAGAAAGAGCTACTCAACTAACTTGTGAAACTTCAACAACTTATGAGGAGTTGTATGCATTGTATTTCAGCAGGAAGCACAGAAACTTCTATTGGGATTGATGTTTTAAAACAATTTCCATTTACCTGAATATATAAGCTGTTTAATGACTCCCTTTCTTTATATGTTAATGTTAAATTCAAATCTACAAAAATACAGGACATTATGTAAAATACTAGCGGTAGTGAGCGGAGAAAAGCGCAGTACATAAATGGTTTTGGATATCCATAACCTTCTCACTATTATTAATGCGTAAAATTCGAAAAGGCAACAAGCTGGAATCGAAACGGCACCACAGATTATACTCTAATAAAATAATAATGGAAGATTTTTTTTTTTCCATTTTGTATTAGCTTTAGAATTGATTTACATTAAATTATACTGTGTACATTAATTTTTAAATACTTGTAGTTACTAAATTACCCAATTCTGGATTTAAACTGAAACACTGAAAATACGTCTTATTATGTATATATATATATATATATATATATGCAACATATTTTCAATAGAGAAATCGTAACCAAACGTTTTATTTTCTCTGTTTACCCAAATCTTTGCAAGCTTAATCGCATTCTAAAGAGACGAGCAAGAAAAGAAAATTGCAACAAAATAATTCACGTGGAAGTTCAGATGTTGCTGAACCAAATGGCGTACACCAATATTATATGTTCCTTGAGGAACAAAACCTATATTCCTTAAATGATACTTTTGTTCTTTGATATCTTTTAAGTCAAATGAAAGAATAATTTTATCACGTTTACCTTTTCTCTGTCTGACGCTTTCGTGCTGTTTGTTGTCGCAACCATCTCCAATATAAGCAGCGTCTTCTGTTTGAATTCCTTTAATATCTTAACAGACCAGAAATAAATGTTGACGTTTTTCTCCTTTTTTTCTTTTTCATATAAAGTTACGTCTGGAACTACGGAGAGTTATAAGAAGCTAATCTAATGCTGAGAAACGAATTTAGATTGATATCTCAAGTGAAAAGGATCACACAAAGCAACCAAGTGTGTTCGCTTTAAAACCTGACCACCGGAATCGTAAGAGCGCCGAGAAAAAAATGTCTTGTGATATTTAGTTACAGCCCTTTATGTTCCGAGTTCAAAACCCACCCTATTCGTCTTTTACTTTTCACCCTTTTGCGATTGATAAAACAAAGTATGGGTCAAATATTGTGTCAATTTAGAATTTTTTTTTATACATCATAGATATGGATGGGATAATGAAAGACTAAAACCAGAAGAAAAAGGTATCCAGTTACTCATTGTTCTCTACCCGCCTCTAAAAATACAAGAATCTTAACACTAAACATTTAAAATTGAAGTTTGTTCAACATCAGTGTTGGAAAACATGAATTCTAATTTCATTTTAAAATACGCATCTATAAAATACCTGAATAACGGGAACAAACATTAATTTTTGAAACGGTTTGCTTTCCTTTTTTTTTTGAAAATGTATATATACTCTTCAAAAACCAAACTGTAGGGATTACACTAAATATTTCTTCTTACTATAGAGACAAGGGCCAAAAGTTTGGAGTTGGGGCTGGGGACTAGTCGATTACATTGGCTCCAGTGCTCAACTGATTCTTATTTTATCGACCCCCAAAAGGATGAAAGACAACGTTGATCTTAGCGGAACTTCGAACTAAATACCACGAAGCATTTTTTCCCCGTCACTCTAACAATTTACACTAAATACTTAAATCATTAATTAATTGTCTTAAATATTTTAAAACCTTTTCGTATCTTAAAACTGACTTCCATGTCGTTTACTATCCTTCTGAAGAAATGCGAAAGCTTATCAAAAATGTTAATTATATTTTCGGTTTGACATGATTCATCAGTCATCCAGAATCAGTTCGCTCTCACCCTCTTCACAGTGGCATTTGTATAAATGTAAATGTTATGCTTTCAAAGGTTTTGCAATTTTAATAATGTTACTAACATATTGATATGTATGTACGTAACCGATAAACTTCCCCTTCTGTCAGCTTTCTTAATTTAATTTAGTCAAAAAGGCATACATTAAATTCACTGCATGTATGTGTTGGATGTATGTGTATTCGTGCAGCTGAAACTTCTAAAAGAACCAAATATTTTCAAAGAGATTTTTCGCAATTATATGAAATGTGCGATCTTTCACTTTGTATATAGTTATCGTTTGTTTGTCCACTACCACCACAAGACTGAAATCCTTGTTTCACTGTTCTACTTCATGTTCCTTTATCGAACGTTTTTTCCAGTTTTTCCTTTTTTTCATTCACTCCCGTTGTCACTTTATTTCTCTTTCCTCTCAATACCTTACTAATTCAAATCCTTTTCCATTCTTCTCTCTCTTCCATACTTTTCCCATTTCCTTATTTTTCTCTTGCTTTGTCCCATACTTCTCTATCCTTTATTATTGTCTTTCCTTTCTTTTTATCTCTACTTCTTTCCATCTCTAGTACTATCAGTAGTTTTCACTCCACTGCTTCCTTTCTGCTTGTTTTTCCTCCAAGAAATGAAATAAACAGTTTTAACAGAAAACTAGATCGGAGTCTCCTGCTGGTATGTGCACCATCAGCTGCAATCAACGTATCAGCTCATTCTAATTAATTTAAGTGGTAAGTCAAATTTCATGGAAGTTCAAATTATGATTACGCCCACAATTTAGTCTTCCTTTTTGTGAGCTGTTTGTTGCAAATGATATTTCTATCACTAATGTCACCAGAAAAAGCAGCTTAATATATGCATACATTTTGATCGGGTAAACGAATAGGATTCACTTCAATTCAATAGATTCCATCATGTCTGCAAAGCTTCTAGACGCTTGCAGAAAGGCTTTTCTGGTGTTGTTAAAACGCAGATGTCTTATGGTGCATGTGATGCATTCAATAGGAGTTTACTTTGCTTGGAAGACAACCAATGCACCAAAACGGTTTCCAAGACTATTTATCAAAGAGACGCAAAGAAGTGAAGATGTCAGTTCGTGTTACTGAAGAAGCACACCAAAGTATAGGGGGCGTTGAAACCTTGTATTTCAACCGTATGAGACTGACAATAGATAGATAGTTTCCTACTACCATTCCCTAAAGTGGAGGCGCAATGGCTCAGTGGTTAAGGCAGCGGACTCGCGGTCATAGGATCACAGTTTCGATTCCCCGACCGGGCGTTGTGAGCGAAAACACCTAAAGTTCCACAAGGTTCCGGCAGGTGATGGTGGCGAACCCAGCTGTACTCTTTCTCTCACTCTTTCTTCCTGTATTTTAAAGGGCCAACCTTGTCA
Source organism: Octopus bimaculoides (assembly GCF_001194135.2). Taxonomy (NCBI): domain Eukaryota; kingdom Metazoa; phylum Mollusca; class Cephalopoda; order Octopoda; family Octopodidae; genus Octopus; species Octopus bimaculoides. The sequence goes on from NC_068985.1 coordinate 104,713,185, forward strand.
CACTCTGTGTCACGCTGAATATCCCCGAGAACTACATTAAGGGTACGTGTCTGTGGAGTGCTCAACCACTCGCACGTTAATTTCACGAGCTGGCTGTTCCGTTGATCGGATCAACTGGAACCCTCGACGTCGTAAGCGACGGAGTGCCAACAACAACAACCATTCCTAACTAAAACATTTAATGCATTCATCAATTAACTTCAGTAATTCAATGAAGCCCATTAAATGTCTGCAAATATCATCAAGGTATCTAACACTGCGATATTTACTCTGTCACAGCAACACATCATGGTGAAGTTATCCAAGTTATTTAGCTAAAATATACTGTGAATAAAGGTTTTTTTTCTTAAGTAAATCCCATATTTTTCATAATTTGTTAGATAAGTTAATTTTTCAAAAAAAAAAAAAGAAACAAAAATGCTTTGCTCAAAATGTTATACTATCGTTTTCTTTTAACTTGTTTTTAGTTATTAGACTATGGCCATGCAGGAGCACTACCTTGAAGGATTTAGTCAAACAAATGCATTCCAGTATATTTTTCTTTTTTAAGTTTGGAACTTATTCCATCAGTCTCTTTTGCTGAATTGTTGTATGACAGGAATGTAAACAAACATTGATTTTAAAGCAGCAATGGGGGCACATGCACACACCTACAAATGAAAGGCTTCTCTCAGTTTCCTTCAATCAGATTCAATCACAAGACATTGGACAGCCCAGAGTTATTGTAGCAGACACTTGCCCAAGATGTTACACAGTGGGATTGAACCAGAAACTGCATAGTTCCAAAGGAAGCTTCAACACACAGCCATGCTTGCACCTATATAAAAACTTGTCTTTATGCAGGAAATCAAAGAATTAAAAATATATAAATACAAATGGCAAGTTAACCTAAAGAAATTAACCAAAAAAGAAAAATAGTAAGCTATATCTTCTTTAGTGGAAGAAGAAAAATCTAATTCCCACATTTATGTAAATAAACATTAACCCTTTTGATACCAATCTGTCTGAAACTGCCATTGGTCCTTTGACACAAGTTTTTTATTTTAAAGTAAGACCTTCCATCAAAATTTCAAGTTCATTTCTGTTTCAAACACCAGCATAATAACAGCAATGCTATTTTGATAATTTTTTCATTATTCTCATTATTAATTGAAATAAATGAAGAGTATTTCAACAGAAATATGGTAACAAAAGGGTTAATTTCTATCTGCACAACTCTTCAAGGAATAGTTCTCAAATCGTCAACTCTTGGCACTAACCAACATGAGACCACCATAATTGTACGCTAAACACTTCCTGATCTAAATTATAATCATCCATCAAAATTTCATGCTAATTTAGGTACTAAACACCAGCTTCATCATCATTGTTTAACGTCCACCTTCCATGCTGGCATGGGTTGGAGGGTTCGACAGGAGCTGGCCAGACAGGACCCTGCACCAGACTTCTGTTTTGGCAGGGTTTTTACAGTTGGATGTCCTTTCTAACACCAACCAGCCAGCAGAGTGGTGTGAGTACTTTTTTATGTGGCACAAGCACAGGCAAGGTTTTTACAGCTGGATGCTCTTCCAAGTGAAGACAACAGACATCTTAAAGCACAGTAAAACAAACTAATATGATGACAGCTTGTGAAGAGATTATAGTTTATATTTTGAAAGGATCTTGCAAAGATACTTTTCTACCAATGGAACCTGCTTGCAATTAAATACAGGTGAGCTGTATATTCTAGCTTGGCCATACAAATGGTCGATTAGCTCATTTCCTCTTGTATGAAAAGCTATCAGCATTGAAAGAAGTTCATAGGCACAAATATGGCTGTATGGTTAAGTCACACCCCAACCATGTGATATCAGGTTCAGTTCCACTGCATGGTACCTTGGGAAAGTGTCTTCTACTATAGCCCCAGGCAGACAAAACCCATTATATATGTGCGTGCGTGCGTGCATATGCTCATTTTTTTTTTTTTTTTTTTTTTTTTTTTACATATACGATGGCCCATCAAAGGTGATGATGGTATCAATCCAAGAGATTATCCTTCTCTGCCTCCAGTACATTGTTTCTCATTGGAGCAGATATGGGTGACAAGACCAATACAAGATAAGCAGATCTTATGGCACTGAGGGTACTGAAAGTGAATCCGATCAACAACCGCAAGGGTTTGATGACATCTCTTCCTCTCTTCATGCAATCTCCTGCATTCATTTTCAAAGCTTTGTCCCACCATCACATATGGACTCCCATACCTTCCAATTAACAGCCAGGGCCTCCAACCAATTGGGATAGGGATTACATGAGATGATCATGAAAACAAAGTTCAAAGTTCTGGATGTCCATAAAACTTACTTCCAGTCTTGATCTCACTGAAGAGTACCAGTTACCCACCATCCAAATAACATGGCCAGCTCAGCAGAAAAGACAATGAAGAATGCAGGTTTCAAAAGTGGAGATCCCAGGCCTTAGAAAGATTTCCGTATGAAGTAACATGTCCAGCCATGTGAGACTGGAGTCATCTGGTGCTGATAAACAGTCCAGCACTCAGGCGCATACAGAAGAGTGGATAAAGGGACAGCTTGATAAACAGAGATTCTTGTACTTGCTCTTGAAAGATGCAGAGACCAAGCTGATCTGACATCATCAAGGAGCCCTACATATATTATTGAATATGTTACATCTCTGTAACTTGTATTTTTATCATCTGGATTATGAAAGTATACTAGTGAAATGTTCCTATGAAGACCTCAATGAAATGCAAATATAACAGGTCAAACACAATGATTTGAGACAGAGTAAAAAAATTGTACAATACAATAGAAATCAGTTGCCCAGAAAAGATTATTAATATAAGGTGAGAAAGAAAGAAAAAGAAAACATCTGATGAGAAATATGCAGTTACTCTACCAAGACAATAGCTTCCGATTTACACCTATAACACTATGCAACGTAATTTTTGTCCTTGGATAGCAAATGTTACTTCTTATTTGCTTACCTCTAGAAAGTATGAAAAATGGTTATTTCCTTCAAACTTTGCTTTCATTGCATTTATTCAAACCCCAAAGAATCCCTTTCAAAACATGGCTGTGATGCTTCCCCACTACTTCTGCTCGTGATCAAAGATGCACATACTGTCAACCACTAAGGGACATGCTCAAGTTGTTATGGTCAAGCGACTGACAAGCAGATTTGTGGTTCTGAGCAGAATATTTGCTATAACGATATTTCTGCCTCAGCAACTCAGTGTTGAATCTATTGGAAATGTAATGGAAAGTAAGTCAGTTTTGAAACAGTTATCTCCAAGTCACAAAAGTACAGTTTGGAGGGAATAGTTGTCATTTCCTTTGATTTCTACATAGAAGCAAATTGGAAATAACACTTACTGACCAGGTCAGGGGAAAAAAAAAAAAAAAATTGTTATACAGTTTAATTATTAGGGTGGTTGGATCTGTAACAAACTGCTTCAGTACCAATTTTCAGGAGCTAGCCTGCACAAAAAAAAAAAACATAAAGGACGCTGTTAATTAGAAAATTACACCTACTGGCTATTAAAATAAGTGTGAAAATATGTAAAACATGCCAGAAGCTTAGCATATAATAAGTGTATATACAGACACATGTGGACATGCAGATATATGTATATGTAAATGTGTATAAGTGTAAAACATACAGATCTACAGATGCAATGTCATCTATACTTGCATATTAGTATACATATATCCATATACATATGTGTGTATGTGAATATGGGGTTGGGTATGTGTGCATATATATATATATATATATATATATATATATATATATATATATATATA
>NC_068985.1:104717000-104717453 GCF_001194135.2 Octopus bimaculoides
AAATCTAAAATTTGTAGTTTGCTTTACAAAGCTCATGTACGGATATTGGCTAACAAATACTATTTATACAGCAAGGTTGATCATATCATTGCTTAGATATTTGGAATTTTGTAATATTTGTTGAATTACTACTGGTGAATTGATATTGAAATATGCAAGTTATTCAATCCATTTTTTATTATTCATATATATATATATATATATGCTGTGCGTGAGAAGACTCAGCAAGCCAAGTGAGATCATAACCCGTGGCCTTTGCCAGGGGTGTAGCCAGCCTACTTATGCATACCTTTCCTTCATTGGACACATATAGGTACACATGTACAAATACCTAGTTGATATTCTCCAAATTCTAAAAAGGCCTTGTCGCTGAGTTAGATCCTGGCTCTCCATCCTTTGCTGAGAAATTTGAAAAATAAACTAGTACACCTACACACATCATGATATATATAT
>NC_068985.1:104717956-104720953 GCF_001194135.2 Octopus bimaculoides
AGAGAGAGAGAGAGAGAGAGAGAGAGAGAGAGAGAGAATAATATTTTTCATAGTTTGGTTTCTCCTAAGACTTTGAACTTCAAGGACAAATTGTTTCAGGCTGATAGACGCAACAATATTTTATGAATTAAAAGAGTTATGTGTATGTGTGTGTGTGTGTGTTTGCCTGTATTGATAGAAAGTGGATTAACCAACTAACAGGAATAAGACAACAACTTCCTTTCCCTCCACTACTCTAGTGTGCTCCTTGGGGCAATTTATGGCTTCTCTCTATTTAAGTCACTTAGGTATATAGATCTCCTACCACTCAAGTTGAATCACTATGTTTAAGCATGGGCAGATACCTAGTGCTGGTATCAACACCAACTATATACCCTGGAGAAAGAGTAGACCTTGTTCAGAATATTAAATGTTAGACGAATACAATGTAAATGTTCTGGTAACATCATACACAGCATGTGCATCTCCACAGCCAAACACTTAGGCACTAAGATAAGGTGATGGTTATGGCAAAAAGCTGGTGGAGACTGCTTCCTGTCTGAACAATCTGAAATGCTTGCAGTTTAATATCAGTTATGAATCTGCAGAGTATTAAGTGAAACAGCAGTAGATGACATAAACTTGCGTTTAAACAGAAGCACTACAGATGGGAGGCACAAATGCTTCTCTTCCAGAATTTGCAAAGCATCAACAAATTTCCACTAGTAACAGATCTGTCATGTATGCAGTTCAATTGCCAAGCTGAAAGCTGGGCTTCCAAGAATAGGTTCTTGAAAATGCTGCAGTCAGTGGCAAAGTTCTTGTTAGGAAATGAAGAAGGGAAAGGAAGAAGAGATATAAAAATAAGAAAGAGAAAATTCACCAATGACTTAACTATCATCATCGATGGAGACAATTGTTTGTTACATCCATTGTTTGCAATGCTAGCATGAGTGGAATGTTTATTGTTAGAACGTTTTTTTTTAATGGATGTCCTTCCTAGTTCTAACATCTTCGTTATGAAATCTGAGAGTAGGTGGAGCATGTTGTCAGTTAGGTAAACTGAGGCAAGCAGAGTTATGTCCTTCAACAAAAGACAATATAATGCTTGAGAGTGTTCAGGTCGTTAGAGAATACATCATACATCTTTTAACAGCTTCTTTGCTTTTCCCTCTTTTGTAATAACTGCAGCAAATACTCTTATCTAGATGGAAACTGAAATATTAGTCTTAGAGAAAAAAAAAAAACCCTTCAAGAAACTAATTTTTTTAAAAAAAAACAAAAGATGTTTGAAAAATATGATATGCAAAGATGTATGCGACTTATAAATACATAAACAAATGTACATAAGCGTAACAAATGCATCCACACACGCTAACATACAAATATTTTTATACAGATATTCATTGAAAAGAAACTATTTTCAAGAGAATGGGAACCGGGTTATTTTGAATGTCAATAAAACAATATTTCTAACAATAAAGTCCCTAAAAAAAAAAAAAAAAAAAAAAAAAAAAAAAAAAAAAGAAAGACAAAAATCGTTTCTATGTGATTTTTGTGCAGTACCCAATTCAAGACCCCGATTCATTGCTGAGGACCTTTTCTCACATTCTGTAAATGTCTCTTTAAATCATATTCATACTCATCAATTACCAATCATTTTCCCCCTCTTACAAAATTATCTGTAATCAACCAACTAACTTTAAAAAATACTGACAAGAGATGAATTTAAAATATATTCATGTGTATATATACACACTCTTAGGTGTGTGCATGTTTATATATATATATATATATATATATATATATATATATATATATATATATATATATATATATATACATATATACATATATATATATACAAGATAGTTACAGATATGTATTTATAATTTAGAAAGAATAATAAAATTTTCCCTTAGTATTTAAGTCCAAGTTAAAACCCAGATTTTCAACAAATCTTAGATACCTGTTGAAAGAAACAAAACCCATCACAGATTCTAATATATATATATATATATATATATATATATTGGGGAGATAGGTATGAGCATAAATTATTCTGGCCAAAGACATTTTGTGAAAGAAAGTGAGAGTGTATGCATACATACATTTAGGAAAATATATACTGGTATGTCTATGGATCATATTCATGAGCACTACTTTGCTGGCAAACATGTATGTATTCATAAGTATTCATGTAAAATTATGCTATGTACATGTAATTATGAGAACATGAGTGATTATGCACATCATATGTGGATGTCGTTGGATTTGTGTAACTAACCAAAGTTTATCTGTAAATAAAAGAAAAAAAGTATCGCTAGTATAAGTCTTTTTTTTTTTACACTAGCTCCTTACCGAACAAACTTATTTGTATACTGAATGCCGAATCTTTAAGTTTACCCTCTAACAACTGTACATTCGATATTCTTAAATTGACTACCAATCACTTGTTACTATTAGATCCTCAGTTTATAGTCACTATAAAAGTAACAGTTAAATATTTCATGCAGCAAATAGAAATTTCTTACAAAAGTAGATCTCAAATTATAAAAGAAAAATATTGTTTTTTATCTCTGAGTTTAAAGATGTCCAGAGACCTATTTTGGCAATGAGACTTCATGAGGGCAACTTTCTTTTTTTTTGTTTTTGTTTGCTCTCTTTCAACAGTTAAGAGAATAAAGAAAATACACTCAAAAATAAAAAACACTTATAAAAAAAGACTAACTTTTTTTTTAAGAATAAGATAACTTTTTTTTAAAGGATACCATAGCATTTGCTCTGGAGACAAATAACAGATACATCAAGTTTTTATTGTGTTGTAAGTTGTTGATGCTGCTGTAGTTAGTAATGACATTGTTGTAGGTCTTATAATTACAAGGATTGTACAAGATGTTCCTTTTTTATTTGGTATTTTTTCATACTCCAGAAGAAAAAAAATAATAAATAAAATGTAATTTACATAATTTAAAAACCAAAATTAATAATTGAAAGTCATATAATTAAAAAAAAAAA
>NC_068985.1:104721469-104731945 GCF_001194135.2 Octopus bimaculoides
TGAATATTTACAGAGAAATATAGAAGGATTTCCAATATTTTCTTTTAAATTACTGATGACCTTTCCCAATAGAAGGCCAAAGAGTGGAATATAAAGAGGATTTATAGGGGGAGGGTAAAATGGTGCAGGGAAAATCCAGCTCAATCCATAGAAGTATTTTTTTTTAATGTTTTATATATATATATATATATTTTTTTTTTAATTTGGTTCTCCCCAAGTAAAGAGTTAAACAAGGCAAGCAGGCCAAATGAAAGTGGGATCCATACAGCTTGTGTTCATGTTGCCAAATCTCAAAGGTTCTGAACAATGGACTGGCTTTTCGTGATGAACAGAGAAGCAAAGACCTTTATCCTGGTTACTGCTAACTGCACAAACAATACTGTCCATGTGATAACACTGAACCCATTGTAATTCTGCATACTGTGCAGATATGCCATACTTGTACACATACTACTTACAAACCAACCGATAATATGACATGTAACAAGAAATATATGACAAAGAAATAAAAATAATAAAACACTAAAACATCTTCCTAATGTTTCAAGCAATTGTGCATCTGACTCCCTAACAATATGGCAATAAGCTACTACAACTCACAGGATATATATTGCCATTATTATAATGCTGTAGAAAACCTTCATTACTATAATACTTTAGAAAACCTTCTAATCCATTACAAATATAGTAATGAGAAGTGAAATTATATCAGGCAACATCTATTGAATTCAAGAGAACTGTTACTAAGAGATAACATACAGAAATAATGATGCCTGAGTACAAGAACTGTAGCTGTGAGTGGAGAGAGAGAGGGGGGATAGTGTGTGTGTGTGTGTGTGTGTGTGCACACGTGTGCATGCAATTGCAAGCAAGCATATACAAATGTGTATGCAAGCTTGCACCATAGGCAATTCTATTAATACCCACCATTGTGAGATCCTATCCAAGTTCTAACCGTCAGATGTTTTTTTTTTGATTTTTGTTTTTTTTGTAAAAAAAAAACATTCTAAATGAGGTTGGATACCTCACAATGATAGATACTAGTAGAGCAGCCGCTAAGTTTGCTGTAAGTAGTTAATGAAATATCTTGGTGAAATAAAGTAGTACTATCAAAATAGCAGAAACACATTATATTGTCTAATTTGAGAAGATGGAATGGCAGGAAATGTTATTGAACAAATAACAAGGTCACCTGGCAAGAAAACTATACGTGGTTTGCATCCCTATCAATGGATCTATCGCACTTCTCTATTTCAAATATCTTATAATGTCTGATATCACATGAAAACAACTCAGTTTTGAATAGACTTAATTTTGGAATAAAGACTTATCTAGTAAATACCAATATAAAAGTAGTAAAAATTATTCTCCACAAAGGCAGTTTTCTATAATATGTGTTGGTAAGTAAGAGTGTATACAAGCGGATGTGTCATGTACTGGGATAGACAACATGCACCTTTTATAAGTGCTGATTTGCTCTTACCATCCGTCTCTGAAGGTTTGTGTTGGCATGCATGTACATGGGCTCCAAAATTTTCACTTTAGCTGGTAGAGTGCACATCTGTTCAACATCAATTTTCAATGTACATATAATGGTGTGTATGTTTGTGTGTTTGTGTGTTTGTGTGAATGCATATGTATGTGTGTGTGTGTAAGTAATTCTAAGAACATCTCTGTGTATATTCGTATGTAGGTGCTTTGGCCTGCAAGGTGCATGGTTCCTCAAAGTCACAAAATGAAGTTGACTACTGTTCAATCCAAGATGGCTTTGAAGAATTGGCTGTTTTCAATTTAATGTTGAACTGCTTCAATGTTGCATCCAAAGCTGTCTCATTCCCACTGAAGTATGCCGACACCGCATTGTGGAACAAAAGAAGTTGCTTGTGCATGACTTTCACCTGAAACAGAAATGAAAATACGACCATTATAACTAATAACAATAACAACAACAACAATAATCTCAAGTTTCAGGGAGGACATTCGGTGAAAGCGACCAGATCTGTGGAGGACAAAGAATTGGATTCTTCACGAAGATAATGTCCCCTGTCACTAAGCTCTCCTCACTTGTGAACTTCTCGCCAAAAACAACATGGTGTCATTTCCGCAGCCACCCTATTTGCCGAATTTAGCACCTGCAGACTTAACTTATCAACCCCGAAAGGATGAAAGGCAAAGTCAAAAGGGAGAATTTGAACTCAGAACATAGTGACAGACAAAATACCGCTAAACGTTTTGCCTGGCGTGCTAATGACTCTGCCAGCTCAACACCTTCAATGATAATGATAATAATAATAATAATAATAATAATGGGTTCAAATGCAGAAACAAGGCCTGAAATTGTAAGGGAAGGGATTAGCTGATTAGACTGACCCCAGTACTTTAGTGGCACTTTGTTCATCAACCCAAAAAGATGATAAGCAATGTTGAATTTGGCAGGATTTGAACTCAGAACATAAAGAGCTGGAACAAGTTCCACAAGTCATTTCACCAAAAGCTCTAACAATTCTACCAATCCACTATCTATTTACTACTAATGAGCTGGCAGAATTGTAAGTGTGCCAGATGAAATGCTTAACAGTATTTCAACCATTGCTACATTCTGAGTTCAAATTCTACTGAGGTCAACTTTATCTTTCATCCTTTCAGGGTCAATATAATAAGTACCAGCTGAACACTGGGGTCAATGTAATCGACTCATCCCCTCCCCAAAAATGCTGCCTTTGTGGAAAAATTTGAAATTATTATTATTATTAAGGCAACGAGCTGGCAGAATCGTTAGCATGCTGGGTGAAATGCTTGGTAGTATTTCATCAGTCACTACATTCTGAGTTCAAATTCTGCTGAGGTCGATTTTGCTTTCCATCCTTTCAGGGTCAATAAATTAAGTACCAGTTAAGTATTGGGGTTGATGTGATTGATTGTCTCCTTCCCCACAAAATCCAGGCTTTGTACATATAATAAAAAGGATTATTATTATTTAAAATTCAGCTTCCATGCTGATATGAGCTGGGCGGTTTGACAGGACCTGACAAGGTGGAGGACTGTGCCATGCACCGATGTCTACTTTGGTATGGTTTCTATGCCTGGATGCATTTATTAATGCCAATCACTTCACAGAGTGCACTGGGTGCTTTCTTTGTGGTACCCACACTTAATGGTGATTGCCTCATCATTGGTCAAATGTGGTCACAATAACTGAAGGAGAGCAAAAGTGAGAGAGCGAGCGGGCAATGAGCCAAGGTACAAAGCTAAGGGAGAGTAAATAAGAGGAGAAAATGAGGGAGTACAGCAGTGAACAGGGGAGGACGAAAGGGCTGAGAAAAAGGGAGGCAAAAAAGTTGAAAGGGAGATGGGGTGATTGTGTAAGGGGAGGTTAGGGCTATCCAACACTATAACAGGTGACTATAGAGAGAAGGAATGAGGGAAAAAGAATACTTTACTAGGATGGAGAGGAATCCTGAGAGAGAAGTGTGGAGGATCATGGGGTAAATTATAAATTGAAAATATGTAACTTGTTCTCTGTAAATATTTTCAGTATTAAATAAATTAATCAAATCGTCCAACCCATGCTAGCATGGAAAGCGGACGTTAAACGATGATGATGATGATGATGATTAATTCCTTGTGTCATTACTTTTGCACAAGTGCAACACGCTTAACTCAATTATTTTTTCATTTGAAATTTTTTTTTTGTGAATCAAACTGTTATCTTACCTTATTTTCTTCCAAAAAATTTAGCTTGATGGCTACATCAGCACGTAGAGATTCATATTTTTGTTTATGTTCTTCAAACTTGGTCTTGGCATCTTCAACTTTGGGTATAGAATTACTATCTCGTGGTCCCATTTGAGCAAACTCAAGGTCATTTCTATATGCATCATATTCCAGTCTGGAAAAAGAAAATCATACGTTAGATAAAAACAACTAACAATTCCAACACGAAACGATTTCGGTTTAAATATAACTATAATCAACAAAACAAACTAGTCAGGTTTGACTAGTTCTACAAATATCTACATTTACATATATTGCTAGAGAGTATGCATTTTAACGATGCTACCCATCCTATCATATAATCATAATGGAATAGCAAATTTAGAGTGAAGCCACTTTTCCAGTCCTGCAGTCTTGCTAATCTAAGGCATTGCAAATGTATTGCATGGAATTTAAGTAATCAATATGAACAGGTTCCTAGATTTTGCCACTTTATAACAAAATTATCAATTGTTCAAATTGCAGTAACATGTAAGCCAAAATTTTTAATTAACCCTTTTGATACCAACCTACCTGAGGCTGCCCTTAGATTTATGACACAAGCTTCCTGTTCTAAAACGATCTAAATTAAGACTTCCATCAAAATTTTATGCTAGTTTATATCCCAAACAATAATGACCAAATTATTTTACCAAATTCTTCATTTTTTTCAAAATGAATTGAAACAAAAGCAGTGTATTTCAACAGAATTAAGGTAACAAAAGACTCAACTAGTAAAGGTTCTGAAATGAAAACCCAAGTTTCTAAACTGGAAATTTTCTTTTTATGAATGACAGAAAAATGAACTTAATTTTACTAGAATCTTTCATTTACTAATTCCACAGTAAACCACCCTGCTCTAAAAACAACCCAGACAGTAAAGTCTGCTTGGAGTATATTGTAACTTTTTTAATGTTTACAATGATGAAGATTTTCTTCCCATAGGACGCTCAAGAATTAACACTATAAACTAATAAAAGACATTTGTTAGTTACATAGCAATTAGTATTTTACAATTATGGATTATACTCACGGGCAGTTAGCAGTGAAAAGAAAACAATGAGCTGCACTCAACAACGACATGAAATATTGGCAAAGAAATTGAAAATCTTCAAATGTTACCTAGATTACAATAATTCAGTGCATTTCTAAAATAGAAAATAAATAAAATCTGAAAAGCAATAATAAGAACATCATGAACTAACCTAGCATTTTCATACTGTTTTATTGTAAGTAGAGTGTCTTCCATAGTTTTATTGCATAGTGTGTTCACAGAAGAAGTAAAAAAATTCATGGCACCTAGAAAGACGAGACAAAGATAAGAAGGCCATAGAAACAAGTCCATAAAACAATCCAGTCACTTCATAATAGTTTCCAGACAAAAAAAAAATTTAGAAGTAAACTCAAGCGTTAAACTACAATTTTAATTACATACCCTAAAACAAAAATATAAAATAACAGGAACAACAAGTTAATAATTTACTTACCCAATAGTACTTCACCATTTCTACTTAGTGTTCTCTGTGTTTCAGAATTGTAAGTAAATTCCTCCTGGAGATCTGGAGATTTTGCAGCTAACTCAGAGAAAGATTCTCCAAGAGCTTTTTGAGTTTGCACCACATAATAGAAATGATTGGTTAGAGAACGTGCCAGACGCAAAATGTTGCAATATTTGCGTTGTGTTTCACGCAAAGCTTCGATCTGAGTTTCCAACTCCAGATCTACAGTTCGCGAACCCTTGCCAAATTTTTCAGATAAAAGTTGACGAGTACATTTGTATGTATTCAAGCTCCATGAGCGAATTGTGTCAATCTTGGATACAGCAGTCTGAGTGACACTGCCTTTAGGTACGAAATCTCCATTGCTCTGAGGACTCGACAGTGGAATATTACTTGTGGCTGAAATAGATACAAATTGAAAATACACAACTTATATGGATAGATGAAGCTAAAAACAGCTATAAAGCATTTTAGTAACATCAGAGGCAACAGACATAATTATTATTTAATAGACATCAGTATAAACCAAACTTGTACAATTGCTACATTAGCTTCATTTATTTTTTTTTATTTTTTTACTTACCTTCAAGCACCACTTCAAAGAAAAAAGACATTTTTTTTAATAAAATAACATAAAAAGTTTCAGTTTAAATACAATTCATTTCTGATGTGGAAACTTTACATTTTGCAAAATAATTTTAGAATACATGCTGAGTAAATTATTCTATAGTCTCCAATGTCCAAAGTTTATAACAATTAAGCAAGTACTAAGTTATTTAATTAGGCAATAATTAAAAGCAAACAGAAAATTGATAAAATAAATGGTAGAATTAAGGATAGGGATTCAAAATGTCATAGATTAAACTAAAAATTTTAAAAGTAGTAAAACTAGAATTACTACCAACCAGACCAAAGTAACCTGATAATAATAACAGAGTGTAGACAACTGAAAGTAACTTTAATATGATATTGAAGTTTTATATTATTTACTTCTTGTGATTTGGAATTAATATTAACAATCGTAATATTAACTCAAATGTAAAGGTAGTGAGCTGACAGAATCATTAGCACCTGGGACAGAATGTTTTATGGCATTTCTACCAGCTTTATGTTCTGAGTACAAATTCTGCCAAAATTGGCTTTGCCTTTTATCCATTTGGAATTGATAAAATAAGTACCAGCTGAACACTGGGGTCAATGTAATCAACTACTACCCTACTTCCAAATTTCAGGTCCTGTGCCTATAGTAGAAAGAAACAATCTATTAATCCAACTGTAGCTTTAAGTTTCAAAACTCCTGAAAAGGACCCGTTATCAAAAACAATTTTTAAACATTTTTTATTTGCTTATTTATGCAAAAGTTTCAAGTTTTTAGGTGAGTCTTTGCTATTATTGCCAAAATATTCTACTTCTGAAGTGTACTTAGAAGTAACCACTCATTAGAAATTCGTCACTTTCTTAATTATACTTTACAGTACAACAGCAGTTGATACAAATCACTACTTTAAGCTACAATGTTGTCATACAGTTCAACAAAAATGTTCACAGATTAATGACATAAAAATAGACATCAACAAAATTAACCGCTTCGCTACATTTCTGAGTAGTTTATGGAAATCTAGCATATTCTGACTATATAAACAAAACATCCAAACATCACTAAGATAAAAAGCTTTAAGTCTAACATTTCTCAACTCTCTCCAATTCCTCTGAAAAAAAAAAGCTAGAAATTCACAAATCACAAACTGAGTTATCAGAATATTATAAAACACTGGGTTATCCACTTCAATGTAGACCTAATGCATTAACTTTAAAAAAAAAGGAGGGCAAAGACAAACAAGAGAACCTTTCGTCATATTATGAAATACAAGGTTTTATATTAAGAAACAAGAATCTCTTCATTATTTTATGCGTGTTGCTTCGTTCAAGAACTACAAACAACAAATTTTTACATAGCAATAAGTAAATATAAATGTAAGCATTTAAGTTGGGAATGCCTTTAACATTTAAATAAGTTTTGAAAGGTTAAGAAATACAGAAAAGACAAATAGAGAGTATGTAACCATTTATCATTGGGAACAGTGGAAAATAATTTAGTTCTGAAAAATTCATTTCTCATCATACAAATATATATATACATACACACACACATATATATACAAACACACAAACATATACACACAAACATACACACACACACACAGACATTTGTATATATCTTTTACTTGTTTCAGTCATTAGACTGTGGCCATGCTGGGGCACTGCCTTCAAGAGTTTCAGTTGTACAGATTGTTTATGGTGATCAAATGTATGTGCTGTACATTAGCTCACTTCCTCCATCAAATCACCATTACCCACACAGGTGCAAGTGTGCCACAAGTCGAAAATGATCATAGAGCAACGTGAGATGAAGTGTTTTGGCTCAAGAACACAATGCACTGCTTGATCTAAGAATTAAAACTATGATTTCATGATCAGAGTGCAACAATCTGACCACTAAGCCATGTGCCTAAACACATACATACACACATACATACATATATATATATATATATATATATAACACACACACACAGAGACAGGAAGACAATGTATACACACACACAAACACATATGTGTGTTGATCTAATATATTCCACTTTATGTTAGCTACCTTTTAAAAGCTAAGCAATTAGCTGTCTTATAAAGATATATTTTATAGCTGTCTGCCATTACTTCTATAGGATATATATATACGATTGTCTACCACAGCTTCTATAACTAAAGTATAGACCTATATTGTCAAAAGACAGAAAACATAAAAATCAAATTGTTTCTCTAGATTTCTTAAAATAATCTTATGGTAGACTCAGTGCTTTAGATATTTCTAGCATAAAATGTGAAGGTAATTTAAATACAAGACACTCCTTTCTTATTTTGCTGTTGTTGCTGTATCAAGACAGTTTATTAACTGTAAAAACCTTTTTTGGATTCTAATGGTTGTTTCTAGGATAATTCTAGCAGCTACGTAAGAATATTCAAAATTTATCACAAAAAATAAAAGACGGAGGATGATATTATGAACCTCGATACCACTTAGAAAAAAAAAATCTGCAGAACTCAAACTTCAAAAGATGCTCGCAATGAATAAATGGAAGATCAGTTTAAAGTAATACACTAAACAATTACAGTTGGTGTTCTCCATTGCAGCTCACATGAATAGCTTCGTAGAGATTACACTTGATCAATACAGCAATCAATGGAAGCAAATCAGTTCTTTTTTTATTTCTTTTTATATAGAATTCAAAGTAAAGGAAAAGTAAATAATCAATGCTGCCCTTCTAAGTTTCTAAGTACAGACATTATTTTCTTTATTATGTCTGTATAAAACATATCTGGCTAATGAGCAGCACAGAACTACAACGTAAACATTTACCTAACTGTACTTGTTGAAACCAGAGAGAACCAATCACATCTTGTCGGGATTTCCTATATTTTCTGAATTTATATTTAAATGATCAAGTTCAATAATGCCATAGAGATGTGTATTTAACTAGATGGTATTTGTTTTAATTGTGGCAATTTTCATTATCAAGTTAAGTGACTGAAGACAGAGATAACATGCCAACCAGTTAACAGACTATGTATCTTAAATATTCCATCTTATTATCTTATAGTAAGATCCTTCTTCTGTGTCCAAGTGGAGATACATGAAATTATTGAAAATACGTAGCAGTCAGCCAGGGAAAATTAGCCAATGTTATGCTAGCAGTCTATCCAGGAGGAGATTTGTGTCATTTAAAACATTATAGAAACAGAAAATTGCAGGCCCATTTTATGCCCACCTTTCATGCTGGCAAGAGTTGAACTGGTCACCATAATTTAAGCTATTACAGGAAGGTCAGAGGATCATACATTTCAGTTTCAGCAGTATATTGTAGAGTATTAAAAGATTAAATATTTTGCATGAATTGAAGTTTTAGAAGAGGTTTAAATGAATACTACCATTAACAATAATGATTCCTTATAAAATGTTTAAAATGAAAAAAAAAAAAAGGAAAAGAAAATAACGAATCATATTTTACATCCACTTTTTAATGTTGGCATGGGTTGGACAGGTCACAACATTCATCAAGATCTCCATCTTACATACACAGAGAAAATCAGACAGGTTTGTAGTTGTGTGTCTTACAGTGTATACATGCCACCTGCACTAAATAGGTTATCCCATGCAAGAGAACTAGAGAATAAAGATGCCCCCTCTACACAGCATCAGTTCTTAATCAGAATCATTTTGACTTACCTCTCATCTTGTGAGGACTAAATGCTGCAGCTGCATTACTGTGCCAGCACCTGCACATCTAGCATCAAATTCAACCTCCCACTCACCATCACTCATGAATACAGCCCTGAGATACTGAAACTTCTCCATTTGTTTCAATGACATTCCACAGCAGAGTGCACTGGGGAGACTTCATTTAATTAATTATCTTTTACTTGTTTCATTGCCCCAGCATGGGGCATTGCCTTGAAGAGATTTTAGTAGAATGAATTGATCCCTGATATTTTTTCTATCAGGCCCTTTTGCTGAACCACTAATTTACAGGAATGTAAATACACCAACACCAATTGTCAAGAGGTGGCAAGGAGGGGGGGGGGACAAAGATACACACTCATATACAATGGGCTTTTTTCAGTTTCCATCTACCAAATCAACTTATAAGGTTTTGGTCAGCATGAAGCTATAGAAGACACTTGCCCAAGGTGCCCCATGCAATGAGATAGAACATGGAATCATGTGGTTGGAAAGCAAGCTTCTTACCACACAGAGAAGCCTGTGCCTATAATTAGTATATATTTATATAGAACACTGTAAATCAGAATACCTGAAGCATGTATAACAGATAAATCTACAGCTATCTACATTATACATGTTCCAGGTATTCTGCTATACACAGTCCTTACACACATGCACCCTCGTTTTGGGATCACTACTACTTTGTTATCTCCCCTTCTTCTTAACTCTCCTGTGTGACCCTTCTGTCCGGCATTCACCATGATAGATTGCTAACCACTACACACATTTTTTTTCTCTCCTTGTTTCTTTCTATGGAAGAGCGTAGGCTCGAAATGTTAAAGACTTTTTCAATTCCCGAGTGTTATACTAATACAGCTATTTGTTTTCTACACCACCTGTCTTCGTCTGTTATTTTTTTGTGAATTCTCCCTATATATATATATATAT
>NC_068985.1:104731980-104745205 GCF_001194135.2 Octopus bimaculoides
TATTCATCAAATATGTTACCTGCAAATCAGGAAGGCAATGCCTGTACTCTAATAAATTAAATGTAGTGGTTTAAATTTCTACTGCGCAGAGTTGTCTAAAGAATAAAGTGCATCTTCTCTAAAAAGATGACAAATAACTGTAAATTTATCTAGATCACATGTTTTCAGTTTTATAGATTTCTTCTAAATTTTTAACTTAAAATAATTTTATTTAACTTTCCATGTGAAGCACAACAGTTACTTTTAGCTTTCCATGCAAAGTGAGTAACTAAATTTTTTTTTATTTGATCTCCAGCACATGACAAAGCCAAAAAAATTTAGAATGGCTATTCTACATATTAACCCTTTTGGGACCATAGTTCAAATGAAATATATTGTGGTCAAATTAATTTTTTCAGTAATCAAAGAGTTTAGAGGATTTTCATTATTAATATTCATGTATAATTTTTAAAAAATGTTCTTACATAAAATTACGATATTCAATATTGATTTAAATATAATGACCAGTTTAAAAGTAAGTGACTTTGTACCACAGGAGAGACATTCTAGGGTGGGTTAGTATCAAAAGGGTTAAACAACAGTTTCAACTTGCATAATTTCCAGCTTTATTGATCAAAAGAATAAAGAAACAGCAACACTTGGTTAAATAGCATACACAAAAAACTCAAATAACAATTGACATTATCAGAGTGAAAAATTATGATTATTTAAATTTAACATGCATTTAGTTAAAAAAAAAAAGAAGATTAAAATGCTGATAAATTTAACATTTTCCAGAAATGTTTCTATGTATATTTGTGCACTAAAAAAAGGATTTTCTATCAAACAAAAGCTTGCAGCCTCTTGTATTTATGTGTATATATATATATAGGTATATTAAATAAACATGCATTCGCAGAAACACGCATCCAATTTCCAGGTCAATGCGAGTGAGAGAGAGAGAGAGAGAAGGAGGTGGTGGAGAAGTGTAGAAGAGAGAGATATTACACCCAAAAAGTAATAATGACCAAAGAGGAATAATCATCATGGCTGGTGACTTTAATGGATATATTGTGCAGCACTATGATAGCTAAACCAGAGAACATGATGGTTATGGACAGGAGGATGGATCGAGGCTTAGGTTTGGGACACAAATAACATAGCCATCTGCAAAGGAAATCAGCCAATCATTTAATCACCTACAAAACCAGGTGAACACATAAGCTGGAGAGACTTCATGCTCACCAAAAAACATAAAAGTTAGAGAGTTGCAAATGCTAAGTCTTTCACCAGAGCAAACTATGCCACTCGATAAAGATAAGAGCTAAGTAAACAATACACAAAGGTTCTTTCAGTTTTCACACCTTTCTTCTCCAAAAGGAAGCTGAAAGAACCCTCAATAGGTTTTGGGAGGTTCTAGGTGACATTTACGACAAAAAAGAGGAGATAAGGGCTTATAATGCAGAGGACAACTGGGAGTTTCTATCAGATAACCAAGTCAAAGATGTAATCAATGGTTGGAGCAATCAAACAAAAAGTGACATATTAGTGGAATAATATTATAGTTAGAACTATAAAGGCTAAGAGAGTCGCTCATAAAGACAAAGAAAATGGCAACAAAGAACAATATGCTGACAAGTTACAAGAATAGCTAATCACAGAGAGAAGCTAAAAAGAAGAGGTTTGCCAATGTTCTACAATATGAGGATTAAAGGCATGATGTACCCCAGATTGCAAATCAGTATGTCAGAGTAATCCAGATGACAGAGATGAAATTATCCTCATCAATGATGATGAGAAAAGATTTCAAAACGTTACAACAGACTGCAAAATGTGGAGAATGTAGGGAAAAAGAGGGTCTATTCTATGCAGGCTGAACAGAGGGACCAACTTACATGACAGTTATATTGTTGAAATAGCCCATCACTCTTTAGCATCCAGATTACACTGTCAAATGTAATGCTTATTTATTCACATTGTTTTGAATCAAATCATGGATTATCTTGTAACTTTGAGATTTCGATAATGTGATTGTTTATTTTTACAATGATATTGTAGGGTAGGTGAGATAGGTTGGATCTGGCCAGTTTGAACATAAAACAGAATATTTTGGCTGGATATGACCGGTTTAAATGCAAAAGGGTTAAGGATATGAATGTAGGCAAAGCTACCAGACCACTTGCGATAGTAACTGAGATGCTGAAAATATCCAGGGAAGTGGAGCTCAAGCTAGTTACTTATATGGTCAACAAGGGAATATGGGGAGGGAGAAGTGTCATACCCAACGACTGGCACAGCTATATCATGGCCAACTTCTGTAAAAGCAAAGAGAAAATGGTCTAGAAAGAAGTCAACATAGAGTTATTAAATTGATGAACCAAGTTATGGAAGTACCAGAAAGAATTTTAGAACAAGTGATTAGAAAGAGAAAGCTTAGATGAGAGTTTATATTTGTGCCAAGTTAGAAGTGTCACTGATTCCTTCATCCTGTGGAGATAACTATGAGAGATATTCTTAACTATGAGTAAACCACTCTATTAAGCATTCACTGATCTGGAGAAGGACTTGGACAGGATACTGGCCGTCTTTAAGAAAACAAAATTTAGATGAGTGCTTTGTGAGCAGTGTGAAAGTTATGTCCAAAGATGTTAAGAGTTGGCAGTGTGCAGAAAGGTATCTACCAAGATTCAGTTCTCAGTCTATTCCTATTTACTACTGCTCTTTGAGCTATAAGAGAGGCATTTAAGACTGGGTTTTTTCCAGAGGAAATCTTGTGCACTAATGACCCAGTTCTCATAGCTGAATCTACAAAAGACTCAGGGAAGAAAATGTAGCAAAATTTAGAGACAAGAGGTCTTGAAGTAAACTTAGCAAAAACTGAAGCCTTGACAAGAAAGAAGACAGAACTTGGTTGTCATCAGGTAAGTGGTTATGCTGACTATGCAGGAAAAAAGAATAGGTAAGAACTCAGTGTATGTGATAAATATAAACTAAGGCTGCACAAAATGTAATGGGATCATAAACAGACTGGCAAAAACCCATTCTTCAAATGTGGCAAATGCACAGGAATAGTTAGCAGTAAAACCACCAATGAAATAAATTCTTTCTGATGTTCAGAAGGTTTCATTAAATTCATTTATTGTATTTGTTACTTAAGTGACTTGATTAACAGTGGAAGAATTGCTCCAATCAGAGTAAGATCAGAATGGGAAAAGGTCAGGGAGCCATTTCTTTCTACAAATGAAAGGTAGATTGTAGGCTGCTTGTGTATAAAATGCAGTGCTGCATGGAAGCAAGACATAGACATTCAAAACAGAGGATGTGGTGCAGAAGCTAGAAAGAAGAAATAAAGCAAGCAAACCCTTGGACTGTAATGTTAGTGTGCATAAAGGATGCAGCGCATGTGAGCTGAGAGAATTACTGAATACAAAGAAAAGTAGATTAGTGAAGAAGAGACTGGATTGGAAGGGACATGTAATGCATATGGATGGTAGATAGATAAAGAAATGTCAGGAGATCCAAATGGAAGAAACCTATGGAAGAGGAAAACTGAGGAAGATATGGGAAGAAGTGGAAAAAGCTAATCTAAGTAGGCTAATTCTCAGAAAGGAGATGACAAAGGAATGCAGCAAGTGGCAGATGGTTGAAAAAGACCCACCCGACTCATGGAGGAGGAGGACATTATGTTTACACACACACACACACACACACACACACACACACACACACACAGATTATAGAAGGCTATAGCTTGTACTTCCCTGTTCCTTGATGCCTATCTGGAAAAATGAACAAGAAACCATGCTAGACCCATCCTATCAGAGTTCCTATAATTCAACAATAACAGGCAAGGTTAAAAATGGAGGAGTTTTGACAGAGAGCAGATAATATCCCACTTTAAAGTAATTCTCAGTGAAAACAACGTTCTGAACAATTGTTTTTCTAAAGATCAAATGTAAGACTAGCTTTTTCCCCATTTATATTAAAGAGTTTAATAAATTACATGAACAAAAATTTAAATTGCTTCTATTAACAGTCACTGCATTTCTCTCCTGTCTGGAACATTTATCAGCTTGCAGCCAAAGTCACAACACAAAACCTCTCTCTTTCTCTCTCTCATTCCAAGACCACAAATCATTAAATTTCCCCCTCCTCACAGCAATTGAACTGATCAAACTCTTCCATATCTAGAACATTACTGTTTCTATATACATAAATATCCAAGAATGCATTAAAAAAAAGTAATAAAATTTCTCTTCTTTTTGTCTCTTCTAACACTACTACTACTACTACTACTACTACTACTACTACTACTACTACTAATCTTCTGAAACAGCACACTACGTACCACAACTACCTAAGTTCACCTGCCTCTTCTCCTCTTCCTCTTCTTATTACGGGTTCCATGTTACAACTTTGTTTAACCATACCCACAACCACCATAAAAGTCTGACTTTTGAAACTCCTTTTCCCTTCCCACCCAACCAAAATATCACTTTACAGAAGATAAAAGTTAAATATCAACTACATTAATCTCCCTAGCCTGGGATTATCTGCAGCAAACAATACTGACACTGCCCCTCTTCCTTTAATTGAATAAAATATATCTATTAGGTATGGATGGAATATGTGGATTGGAGCCAAAGTAGAGAGGATATGAAAAGGAGAGAGACAGGTACATCGTGTGTGTGTGTGTGTGCACGCATCCTGTGTGTTTTATAAAGGCAGTACAGTATAACCAAATTTACAAAGATTCAAGTTGAAGATGGTATAGTAACAGTTATGGAGATACAGAGAAGACAGCTCAACTGCTTATCAAGAAGATGTAATTATGTATGATGTAGTCAAGAAGGTGTTTTGTTTCTGGATGCTTATGAAAGTCAACAGCGCTTTAGTGAAGGATGTCTTTGTGTTCAATAAAGGATCAGCAGGTATCATGTTTTCTGGCATAGAAGTTGAATTTTTCACACCAAAATTTACAACTGAAAAACAGGTCAAGTTATACACCTAAACAACTTCGAAAGACCAAAAACTCCATGTGAAATGCAGCAGGATTTGGAAAGATAGTCACAATATTTGAATATTTGAACTACATGTTTACATTATATTCTATGTTGACTTGTATGCCAGAAAATACCGTACTCCAAATTTGAACATTCCCATACTAAAAAGGAAAAAATTATTGTTTATTAATCTTTCTATTTTTAGAACGGAAGGTCTCATCCAAAGTTATCAAGGATTGTAAAACTTAGTTTATGTGTCATGAATATGAAAAATGGGGTGTTGTTAGGGTGCTTTCTAGAGATATGTTGTGTATATTTTGCTCCTATTGAATGTGAATAGGTAGTTGAGTGCTCAGTGAAAGATGTTTTTGTGTTTCCATTCATGAAAGATATTCCAACTTGATAGAAAGGAGCTGAGATTTCACATAGATGAAGTTTGTGTGCTGAAAGAGCAGTAGGTGAATGAGGGGGGCATTATTATAAGAATATATGCCAAAAGGATTTATGCAGTGAGAAGGTCATAAATTAAAAATATAAGATATAATAGAATAAAAGATATGACCAAAATCTGAAGCTGGAACAGAACTTTAAAGCAATGAAATATTTAATACCATAAAAACCCATGTAATTTATGCACTTTTTTCCACAAAAATAAAAATAAACTCTAGGGGTTGTGTAAATTGCATGAGTAGATTGCTTCCAGGATTTTTTTGGAAATTTTTTTTGTTGCAAAATGATGTACAAAATGTAAACATTTGTACCGAAAGTTGACTCATTTAACGTCTGAATAGGTTTTTACAGAAAAAATAATAGCTTAAATATAATGAAGTTGACTTTTATTTATGCTGGACGGTATAATGCTTACTTATTCTGTATAAATTTACTAAAACTATTAAATAGTTAACTACTTTTTGAAGTCTGACGTTCATGCTGGTAAACACGGTTCAGGTCATATCTTACATTGCTTGGAGTTTCTACCTATCGCAATGGAGCATCATTGATATACATAGAGATATGGATATTCCTGACGGCAAAAAATATAATGATATGGATAATCTTGATTGTATGTTTTTATTTTTGTCTGTTTATTACTAGGCACAGTTTTAAGTATGTCAAATTGCTTACGCCAATTTTGAACATTGGCTTCATTAACATTAAAATGCCTTCTGGCAGCTCTATTGCCACATTCAAACGCATATTCAACACATTTAATTTCTCCTTTGCACTAAGCGGTTCATAAGTTCTGCCCATACTGACAATAATGGTAATGACAAACTTTTAAGTTCGCTTGACATTTTATAAGTGTGAAAGAGATTAAAAATTCACTACTCCCTATCAAAGGTTCCAACAAGAATAGGTGGAAAAGAATTCTGTTTACATAACCAGTCTGATCTGTCACCTTCCTCTGTCGGTTGAGTAAAGTGCCATCCAAGCTGATCTTTATTGGTAATTATACTTAAATTGCAACACCTGTGCGTATTAATCAGCCTTGTTTTTGTTGGTAATTCTTATCAACAACTTTTCCTGTGATCGTGATCTGAGAAGACTTACAACAGTATGCTAAAGATCAGACATAATTTCTTGTGGACAAGAAATGTAAAATAAAGTTTATTATAAACAATACAAACACATTGTAATTTAACAGCTTTCAATGTGATACCTGTTAAACAGAAATTATTTTTATTTACTGAAAATTTAACAAAAACTAATCATAAGTAAGTGAAATTATATGCTAAATACAACTAAATTGAAAACCATTTTTTTCCCTTGGCAATATTGACAATTCTGAAAACTTTGAGATGCGAATTTTACATGAGTAGAAGCTTTTTTTAACAAATTTTATCCTGAAAAATCATCTGTGCAAATTACACAGGTACACAAATTACATGGGTTTTTATGGTAATTAGGACAACATATAAGATTCAAAATTAAATAAAGCATTTTAGAAAACAAAAAATTTCCCTGGTCTTTTCTGCAAGCATTACACATTATATAGGCAAATAGGTAAGGACCATTCTTAAAGAGTCAAATTTATATTTTATTTTCAATTACATTCTTTCAATAGTTAATGAAATTCAACTTGATAATGTCTCTAGATTATAGACTTAGCAATTAGTACAATTAATAACTGCAAAAACTAAATATATATTCTATACTTTCTTTCATATGCATCTGTATATGCATGTTAACATACACATATATGATATTAACATATATGTGATATATACATATACAAAATAACAAAGGCATGTGTATGTCACAATGTAAAACATTTGTACTGCATGATGTATGTATTAGGTATACATGCAACCACATATGGGTGTGTCATTGCATGTGCACAAGAGTGTGTGTGTGTGTGCGTGTGCGTGTACAAAATAATCCCGACTTTAAAAAGTACAATTATCAAAGAGAGAGAGAGAGAGAGAGAAAGATTGAAAAAAAAAACGCAAAAGCAAAGGATGGCAGGTGAGGAGGGAGTGATTTCTTGTTTATCCCAATATAAAAACATAATTCTACAGAAAGTCTTTGGAATAAAAAGGATTTTTTTTTTTTTAGATAAAGCTTAGAAAGAGAGTGGAACAATTGTAGGTAACCAACACCATCAAAAACAATTCATAAACAACAATCCAGTAAAGATACCAACCAACTGTTAAGCATTAAAATTCAAGAAACTATTTCTGTGCATATGAAACCAAAACATACTCTCAAGGATGAAGAAAAGAAAAGAAAAGAATATCAGAAGAATATGATGGAGCTTAAGCAAGAGAATAATTAAAACAAAGACCCAGAGAATAGTAAGCTTTAGAATGGAATGAATATGAATATTTGTTTTCCTCAACCATAGAAAATGAAAAGAAAATAAAGTGGGAGGGATCAAACACATACACAGACTGAAAATATTAAATAAAAAAAAAAGATTTTTCAAAAAAAGAATTACCAGCTGGGATTTCAAGAAACTAACCTGCCAAAGAAAAGCAACCTGTGGGATACAGTTTGCTTGATATTGTTCGAGTCATCCCATTTGAGTCTGAAGCTTTCTGAGACTTCTCTGAAGGGGTAGCTAACCAGAAAAAAAGCACATTCAATAACATTTCACACCAGTTATTGAAAACTTCCCAAAAACACCCACGCATACACACACATTTGCACAAACATATCAAGCAACAGGAAATTAAAGTATTAATTAATTGAATTTATTAACTAGTAGACAATAAAATTTTTAAAATATTTGTTATTTGTTATATAAAACTCTTATTTGAAAACAAATATCAAATCATTATTACATGTCTAAATATCAGATTCATCATCATTATTTTAACAGCTATTATTTATTTATTTATATTATCTATTTAATTTTCATGTTATTATATGTCGATTAAGTCTGCAATACAGAATCACTCAATCATTTCATCAGATCATTAGTTGAAACTGCTTTTTGATGATCAAATGATTGTATGAACAAAACCTCGTTTAAATCTGAAAATTCTATTTAATATAAAATCTATTTGTTCATGAATTTAAATTTTATTTATTTATATGAAATTTCTTCAGTAGGACGTTTATCAGAGTGGAGGAGTATCAGGTTACAATAAAAAAATTTTTAAATTCCTTATCAGTCAAATAGGAAAATACTGAAAATATCAGATTTCTAAAAGAAATACCAGGTGTATGTGCATAAATGTAATTTGTAATGATAGGTTAGCAGCCAACACAAATACAAAACAATCATTGATGATTTCTATTAACAAAAAAAGAAAAATAAGAAGCACCCAAAAGAAACACAAAAAAATAACATAGTTTAATATTTTTCCTGAACATTTCAAAGCACTAATTTTAACAAAACAAAAAGAAAAAAAGAACAAAGTCAAATAAATAAAAGGAAGTGCACATTAAAATATTAATTCTATTTGTTCTTGTAGCTGCATTTTTTTTTTTATAGGAAGAGTTAAGAATATAAAGTAATTTCCTTTCATTTCAAGTACATCCTCTTTCAGCAGTTAACAACCATGTATTATTTACCTTAACTAAATTGAAAGCAGACTTATTTCCCATACTATGAACAAAGTGATTATGTCAATGATTATGCTTTATGTTCATTGTGCAGCCACCTTCAAAACTATCAATCAGCAACCCAACTTTCTGCCCCAGTATTTTCACCAACAACATACACTGGTCACTCAACCTGCTAGATATAACAGCCAAATCTATCATATCACAATCTCCTAACCCTTTTGCTACCAACCCTTCTGAGACTAGGTCCAATGACAGAAACTTCCAGCTTCAAAATGACCTAAATTAAAATCTTCCATCAAAATTTCATGTTTATCTATTTTCCAAACAGTAGATTTATAATAACAGTTATTTCATAAAAGTCTTCATTATTTTCTAAATTAATTGAAACAAAAGCAGTGTAGACAAGTAATATTCATAGCCACTTTAACATGGACTTTACTGCAATTTTTTAACCCCGAGAGGACATCTCCTCTAGCTGGTTAACGATGCACAGCTGCATCCGATAAAATCGCGAGCAGCGGAGCAAACCCCTACCATCTCCTAGCAACGGGACAAGTAGACCAGTCCTGGTTTCAGGCTATTTCTGCCACTCCTCAGTACTGGACACCTCGTCTGCCAAAGATGACTACTGGACCCATCACTAGGAGATGGCAGGGGTTCACACCCCTGCTCCCAGTTTTATCGGATGAAGCTGGGCATCGTTAACCAGCTAAAGGAGATGTCCTCTTGGGGTTAAAAAATCACAGTAGAGTCCGCTCAAACAGTAATGCTGTGATGGACTGACATCCTGAACAGCTGGAGGGGAACACATACGCCATAGAAACCGGGGAAACCAGGCCCATGAGCCTGGCTAGGCTTGAAAAGGGCGCATAAATAAAAATAAATAAATTACTTAATAAAACAAGGTTCATCCAGAATAAACACAAAGCACTTATCAACAAATTATTTCAACAAATCATCAGCCACTTTAAAGTGGAATGATAATTTCAAGACTAGGGAAAAGATTATTTGAAATTCATATAATACAAGTAACAATATAAGAAACTAATAACAGATCATGCATGTTCTCCTGTGTAAAATGCCACCATTCCAATAAGTTAAAACAGCTTCATGATTCAAATTTTCTTGAGAAATTGTTTTCGTGTTGGGACAGCCATTTCAAATATAAACATTACAGAGAAATAAAATTTTCATTACACTCTAAAAATATTAATTTGCTTTTAGCATACTATATATATGCACAAAACAATGCCCAACTATCTTAGGTAATCAAAAGAATTGAATAAGAAAATAATTCCTTGCAGTAATTTTAAAATATTGATCATATGTGGAGTTTTTTAAACTTGTTCTGACTGGATTAACAGGAGTGGGGAGGAAGAAATATTGGCATAAGCAATTAAGTGAAGATGTTAGTAAATAGAAATGGGGTTTTTTTTTTTGTATCTATTAAATGTAAAAGCTAAAAGATGAAAATACAATCAAAACATGAAAATATATATAAATAAATACACACACACATACACACCTGAGCACGCACACACATACACACACAAGCAAAACGCATGCACAAACACACCAAAGAAAGATTAGAAAAAAGGTTTAGAAAGAATGTAGTAACAGCTTTTAAAGATTGATTGAGTCACAATCAATTTTAA
Source organism: Octopus bimaculoides (assembly GCF_001194135.2). NCBI lineage: Eukaryota > Metazoa > Mollusca > Cephalopoda > Octopoda > Octopodidae > Octopus > Octopus bimaculoides. Next base: position 104,742,632 of record NC_068985.1, read on the forward strand.
TAAAATATTCAGAATATGTATGGATGAGAAATAGAAACTTCTATGTAGATAAAGACAGTGACAAATATAATCACCAAGTCGAGCCATGAGAAATTTCTCTGTCTAGAGTAATAAAATCAATATCGTAACCTACATCGACATATACTAAACATGATACAAATATGTTGTACTTTTAAACAGGAAAGAACTTGACTTGTAATAAAAATATACTAAGAAATAAAATTAGAGAGAAATGGTTTAAGATCCACAAAGTAAATAGGTCATTTTTATCTTTAATGTAAGCTAGCTAACTACCATATACTCAAGATAATATTGACTAGACTGAACTAAATAAGTGAAAATAACTGTTTAAGTTCCTTCATATTCAAAATTGTATTTCAGAAATTAAAAAGCAGAAAGCTAATGTAAAGAAAGAAGTGGTCAATATGATATAAAAGTAGTACTAGTAGAGAAAGAGAGAAGAAATATTAAAAAGTAAGAAAAAATTTGGGAAAAAAAAAGTTTACAGCAAGGGAGGTAAATCTTAAAATCAAGAGGGGAGATGATATTTTAGGAAATATGTGTTTTCATAAAATGCCCAAAGTATTCACAGATGATGATAAACAATTGTCAAAGAGAGTGAGAAACTGTGCACATAAGAATCAATGTGTGTGTGAGAGAGGGGGAGAGAGAGAGAGAGAGAGAGAGAGAGAGCAAATGAAACAAATGTGTGTGTGTGTATGTATGTGTATGAGTGAGTGTGTGTGTGTGTGTGTGTGTATGTATATATATATATATATATATATAGAGATAGATAGATAGATAGGTAGGTAGGTAGGTAGGTAGATAGATAGATAGATATATGAGAATAAAGGAGTGTACATGTTTGCATGAGTGAATGAAACAAAATGTGTGTGTGTGTGTGTGTGTGTGTGTGTGTGTGTGTGTATGTATGTATGTATATATATATATAGATAGATAGATAGATAGGTAGGTAGGTAGGTAGGTAGATAGATAGGTAGGTAGGTAGATAGATAGATAGGTAGGTAGATAGATAGATAGATAGATAGATAGATAGATAGATAGGTAGGTAGATAGATAGATAGATAGATAGGTAGATAGATAGGTAGGTAGGTAGGTAGGTAGATAGGTAGGTAGATAGGTAGACAGATAGGTAGATAGATAGGTAGATAGATAGATATGAGAATAAAGGAGGGTACATGTTTGCATGAGTGAATGAAACAAAAAGTGTGTATGTGTGTGTGTGTGTGTGTGTGTGTGTGTGTGTGTGTGTGTGTGTGTGTGTGTGTGTGTATCAATGAACAAAAATTAGTTTGTGCATGAACAAAAGCAAATAAGCGGGAAATGGAAGCAAGTGTGAGTAAGTGATGAATGTGAGAGCGTACGTGGATGTGAGTGAGGGTAAAGATGTGTGCACACATTTGATTGGGAAGGATTGCATGTGCACAAGAAGGAGTGTATGTGTACACACGTGAATGAAAATGAGTATGTATGTATATGAGTGAAAAAAAAAATATGTGGGTGAATAAAAATGATAGAGAATAACTGTAAATGACTGTAAAAAATTAAGTGCGTAAGATCCAATGAGAGAATGCATGTGGTTGAGAGAGTGCATATAGCTGAGAGAGAAAGTAAGAGTGTGAGTAGGAATTTGTGAGTGTGAGAGAACACTTTAGACAATATGATTTCAAACATGCATAGAAGTCAACTCAAAGAGTGATTAATACTAAAAACTCTGAGTACTTGATAGAGAGACAACATCAATTATGAGAAACAAATAGCAACAGAATAGAAGAGAAAAAAAAATTAGATAATTACATGTCAATTTTGAAAACAAATACACCAAGGAGAGAAACAACACTAAGTTTCAGTAAAGTTGAAACATTACAACAACTATAACAACAACAAATAAAGGAAGAATTATGATGCCTTTTAAACTATAATGATCAAATTAAACTATCTTCCAGTTCTCTTCCATTATCCTCTGCCCGTCACGGAACAGTAGTACCTTTCTTTTCTAATTTACCCAAGTAATCAAAGTTATTATTTGATACTCTATTAACTCCAAAACAACTATTCAACTCTAACAGCAACCCAACATATTGAAATACGAGTTCCAGAAAAATAAATCTCTCAGATTCAGCAGCAGAATCGGTTTTTTTTTTTCCTTTACGATATGAACTGCAGAAAAAAAGAAATAAAGATTTCCAAGACTGACACCTATAATTACATTTTACTGCTCTATTTTCAGTCGGTTATTTATTTAAATTTAGTGTGTGTGTGTGTGTGCGTGTGTGCGTTAGTTCATTTGTTCATTTTATGTCCACTTCCCCATGCTAACATGGGTTAGATTAATAAATCAGTGAGGCATTGTTTTACTGCTGGATACCCTTCCCATCACTAACCATTATCTTTTCTGTCAAGTAAGGAATCTCTAAGGTGCAAAGTAGGTGAACAACTTGTTGACAAGTAACAATGACAACACTGCTTGCAACTTGCATTTCATTGAGTGTAAACAGGTGCAGACACACACACATACACTCATATATATATATATATATATATATATATATA
>NC_068985.1:104745702-104746442 GCF_001194135.2 Octopus bimaculoides
TGTGTGTGTGTGTGTGTGTGTGTGTGTGTGTGTGTGTGTGTGTGTGTGTGTGTGTGTGTGTGTGTGTGTGTGTGTCTGTGATGCTTCAATATGGCCTTGACAATGGTGGTCAAAACAAAACTAAAGAACTGACATTAAAGGCACTTCCTTATGAAACAGGAGAAGAGAAGTAGGATGTTGTGATAGGGCTGATTTCATAAGCCAAACTTACCTTCTTGTTCTGAATGCAGAAGAGATAAAACAAAAAGGTCAGCAATCATGAAAGCAATATATACACAAAGTTATCTTAGCAACGACACAAAGTATACCAAGAATATAGGGAAAAAAAAAGAAAACAGAATGTAATGTAGAAGGAAAGAACTCTATAATATGAGTAAACATAGCACTGTTATTACAAGGTCTAGGTCATTAATGTACAAACAAAGAATCATTACACCCAACTGGAATTTCACATGAAACAGATTATTATGAAATGAAACTCAGATGGAAACAATATTGTTGGCACTCCATCGCTTACAACGTCAAGGGTTCCAGTTGATCCGATCAACGGAACAGCCTGCTCGTGAAATTAACGTGCAAGTGGCTGAGCACTCCACAGACACGTGTACCCTTAACGTAGTTCTCGGGGATATTCAGCGTGACACAGTGTGACAAGGCTGGCCCTTTGAATTACAGGCACAACAGAAACAGGAAGTAAGAGTGAGAGAAAGTTGTGATGAAAGAGTACAGCAGGGTTCGCC
>NC_068985.1:104746713-104747062 GCF_001194135.2 Octopus bimaculoides
ATTGATATTTTAAACACAGTTTAGCTTTCAAAGATATAAAAGTTTTGCATGTTCAATATTAAGAAATTTCTTGTCAAAACAATAACTTTGATTGGGAACATCACAGCAGTTTGAACTAATTATCTTACATGACAGAATGGGGTTCTTATCATTTGTAATGAATCAATGTACCATACTTCAACTATTTTACTGAAAACGTCTGACGTTAAATGTGAGTAAATATGTGGATGGGAGTAAATAAGTATGCAAGTGAATGAGTATGACTCAATGAGTTTGAAAATGAACAACTGAACAAGAGCGAAAGTGAATGAGAGAGAGAGAGAGAGAGAGAGAGAGAGAGAGAGAGAGA
>NC_068985.1:104747072-104756907 GCF_001194135.2 Octopus bimaculoides
GAGAGAGAGAGAGAGAGAGAGAGCATGTGAGAGCGAATGTGTGAGAGAGAGAGTATCAAGGGACATTTTTCAAACGCACAGAAACACACTGAAGCTCATAAAAAACAACTGTCTTAAATAAACCACTTTGCTAATTCTTTAAATATCTACAGCAAAGCACTGGCCTATTTTGATGATATCAATAGCTTATAAATTAAGTAAGGACACCAAACAAATCTGGTTTTAATTTCAGCATTTCAAATGTTGACAGCATTGTCTGCAAGTCAAGGTCTTGGCAATGTGATATCCTAAAGTTTCCTATTGGTTACACCCTTCTAAGTGCTCAAACAGCTTTTCATGAAGAAACTATATGACTTGGCAATTAATAAACTTCTTGGATTCTAGAACCCATACATTAAGAAGAATGAAGTAAAACGAGAAACAGAAAACAAATGTTTTATTGTTTGGAGGTAATCTTTAGAATATATTTATTATATGACAGATGTAAATGATGTATACCTTCTTAGGCAATAATTATCATCATCATCATCATTTAACAGCCATTTTCCATGCTGGAATTGGTTGGACAGTTTGACAGGAGTAGGCAAGCCAGAGAACTGCACGAAGCTCTACAGTCAGCTTTGACATGGTTTACACAGCTGGATGCCCTTCCTAACACCAACCACTTTACAGAATGTATGGATGTTTTGTGTTTTTTTTTTTGCTTGGCACCAAACTGGACTGCAGATAGCTTGCAAGACAAATAGAGGGTGAGTGGTGTTGAGGGAGGTGGTTTTGTGCCAAGTGATGAGAAATTTAAACAATGACAGTAGGACAGAAATAGATGTTTTGCTGTAGGGGAAATATATGGCTATCCCAGTCAAAGAGAGAGAGAGAGAGAGAGAGAAAGAGAGAGAGAGAGAAAGATGGTGGTAAAGATGTGCTAGGGCATACCCTCAAGATACAAGGAGATGAATGTAAGTGGAGTGGTACCGAGGATTGGACAGGGTAAGTGAGCAAAGAGTGCATGAGAGGTGCTAGTGGAGTGAAAGTCAGGGGAAAAGGGGAACATTTGATTGAAAAAAAAACTGGCTGCTTACAAGTTTTACAAGTGCAAACAATAAAAATAATCAAATCATTAGAATCATATATATACATATATATATATATATATATATATATATATATATATATATATATATATATATATATATATATCATCATCATCATCATCGGTTAAAGTCCGCTTTCCCTGCTGGCATGGGCTGGACAATTTGACTGAGGACTGGTGAACCAGATGGCTACACTAGGCTCCAATCTGATCTGGCAAGGCATCAACAGCTGGATGCCCTTCCTAATGCCAACCACTCCAAGAGTATAGTGGGTGCTTTTTATGTGCAACTGGCATGCAGGAACGTCAGGCAACACTGGCATCGACCACGCTTGAATGGTGCTTTTTACATGCTACCACCATGGGAGCCAGTCAGGCGGCACTGGCAATGACCATATATACATATATATATAAAATTGAGGGAAAGTTTTTATATCTCAGGATAAAATTTTAACCCTTTTAACTAAGGTGCAGCAAGCATGGCTGAGTAGTAAAGAAGCTTGCTTTGTAACCATGTGGTTTTAGGTTCAATCATACTGCAAGGCAACTTGGTCAAGTGCCTTCTACTATATATAGCCTAGGCCAACCAATGCCTTGTGAGCAAATCTGGCACACAGTGGAAGCTCATTATGTGTATATATACATATGTGTATGTATGTGTGTGTCTATGTCCCCCTCGGCCACCCACTTAATAATAATAATAATGAATTTATTGTATACAGCGCTCAGGTGTGCTACAACTCATCAGAAAAAGTAACCAAAACTGCATGAACAGTACACAGAATGTGCACAGGAAGTGAATAGTGAATAAGCTTACAAAAAAAGAAAAAAACGAGGGGGGAGGGGCATCAAGCATACTGATGGCAAATTTCAGGAAGCATGGAAGTTTCGAAGGATGCAGTGACCTGATGGCTAACAACTGACGCAGCTAGTTTATTCCATGCTTCATCAATTCTGAGCATGAAAAAAATATCTGAGCTTGACAACAGGTTTTCATTTGTTTATATCCCTCTAGCTTAGTAATTCTGCAAAAGAGACCAATAGAATAAGCAACAAGCTTAAAAAATAAATAAGTACTAGCAGGTTGGTTTGTTTGATTAAAGCCCTTCGGTCCATCAACTGAAACAAGTAAAAGATAAAAAGTTTAAAGATGAATAAGCATTTTTTTTTTTATTTTAGTCACACAACAACAACAAACTACTAAGACAGCTAAAGCTAATTATTTTTAGATTTGTTCTGGCATTGTTTAGTTCTCTTTCATGAACACATAAATAATTTGGCCATTAATAACAATCCTACCAACAAAAGTTATCAAAATAAAGGATAAAAGATAAAGATAGCAACTAGAGATTTATGTTTATTTACGCTTTTCGAGCGAGATCGTTGCCAGTGCCCCTGGACTGGCTCTTGTGCAGGTGGCACATAAAATACACCATCTTGAGCATGGCCATTGCCAGTACCGCCTGACTGGCCTTCGTGCGGGTGACACGTAAAAGCACCCACTACACTCTCTGAGTGGTTGGCGTTAGGAAGGGCATCCAGCCGTAGAAACTCTGCCAAATCAGATTGGAGCCTGGTGTAGCCATCTGGTTTCACCAGTCCTCAGTCAAATCGTCCAACCCATGCTAGCATGGAAAGCGGACGTTAAACGACGATGATGATGATGATGATACAATATAAATCTTGATGTAATCATTTAACATGACTTCAAAATTTTTGTAGTTTTCACTTGACTTCAAAAACTAAAATATTTAGATATTACTATGGCATTACTACCCCAAATATGAAAGAAGGTATGGCCAAGTGGTTAAGAGATTTGCAATTATGGAAGTCCCAAGTTTGATCCAGTGTGCAGTATCTTGGGCAAGTGTCTTTTATCATAGACTAGGGTTGATCTAAGCTTTGTGAGTGAAACTGGGTGTAGGCAGAAACTGTGTGGAAGGCTGCCAAATGGACTGTACCTGTACTTCAAAGGTTCAGCCTTGTCACTGAATGAGAATTACACTAAAGATATACATGTGAAAACAATCATTTATATGTTTATTTAAGAGGGAATTCAGTTGATTAAGCAGCAAACAGAATTCTCATCAGCAAAGCCAATAAAGAATCCAGACTTAAGAGAGTTTGTATATAAGCTGTACTTTCAACTAAAAATACTAAATTTTTCCACAAATAGGCACAGGTGTGACTGTGTGATAAGAAGTTTGCTTCCCAACCACATGGTACCAGATTCAGTCCCGCTGCGTGGCACTTTGGCCAAGTGTCTTCTACTATAGCCTCAGGCAAACCAAGCTTTCCGAGTCTAATTGTGTGCAGAGAGTCAATGTATGCTCTTCTTTGCTGTCGTGTCTCACAAATGAACCTTTTTTAGACCAAATAATGACTGATGACGAGAAATGGGTTCTCTATAAAAATGTCCTGATCACGAGAAATGGGTTCTCAATAAGAATGTCATGTGCTGAAGACAGTGGGTAGGGAAAGAAGAAACACTGGCACTCCAGACTAAAGTAAGTCTTCACCCACGTAAGGTGTTGCTATCTCTGTTTGGTGGGATATGAAAGGTTTAGTCTCCTTTGAACTTTTAAACTCAAACCAAAAGATAACAAAGGAGATCTACTGTGAGCAGCTTGAGTAGCTTCAGTCAGCGCTAGAAGAAAAACGACCATCTTTGCTTTCGAGACGAAAGATATTCTTCCATCAGGATAATACTCAGCCACATACAGTAAAGATGACATTCCAAAGGCTGGGGCAGTCTGAATGGGAAATGATGCCCCACCCACCATATTTGCTAGACATTGCCCCATCTTATTACCATTTATTCTGCAGTCTTCAAAATCATTTGGACAGAAAAAATATGAATTCTACAGACGAGGTCAGAATAGTATTGGAGGAATATTTTTCATCACAGACAAGTGAATTTTGGAAGAGGGGCCTTGCAAGTCTACCAGATAGATGGAAGAACATTGTAGAAATGAAGGAGAGTATATTTTAGATTAAAAAAGAAGTTTGTTTATCTTAATTCTGAAAAATAAAAGACGTATTAAAAAACGCATTATTTATGGGATGACCCTATATATATATGTGTGTGTGTGTGTGTATGAAATTAATATAAACAGCAGTTTGCAATGTGTCACCAAAAAGGAGAGTTACAATTGTCACTAAATGTGACTAGGGTGTTAGAAACACCTACATTGCTAGAAATAAGAGCTAAAATGCTCTAATGCTGTAGTCACACATACATAAATGTAAACATACACACTAACAGGGAATAAGAGGTAAAATGCTTTAATGCTGTAGTCAACGTACATAAATGTAAGCATATACACTAACAGATCCCTGTTAGTGTATATGTTTACATTTATGTACGTTGACTACAGCATTAGAGCATTTTAGCTCTTATTTCTAGCAATGTAGGTGTTTCTAACACCCTAGTCACATTTAGTGACAGTTACACACACGCACACACACACAATCTTTTTATTTTATTCATAGCTATTGCCAGATATGATACTATTCGGTAATTTATTCAAGATTTTGTACCATTATCCTCCTTTAGATGACACCAATCTGTTGCATATTTTGTTTGTAGCAGGAGTTGAATTCACCATTGCTAGCTGTCAAAACACTTGTTAGTCACTAACAGTGTTACGGTGTTCCCAATGCCTGCAACACTGAATTGTACATTCAAATGCAATAAAAATGGGCTGGGCCTTTAAATGTTAACAACCATTTCCCACTTGTATACACCAGTGACAGGATATGAAGAGTGAATTGTTCCGTTAACAGGCAGCAGCAATTTTTGAGTCTCCAATGGGTAAATCTTTTTTTTACATATATGCTCCATTGTTTTTAAAATAATAATTACCACATTTGATTGCATACAAGATGCAATTTTTTTTCAAAAACAAATCTCAAAAAAACAACCCCAGATCTTATATGCTAAGTTAGGCCTTCCAATAAGCTCACTATTATAGGCTAATTTTAATCCAGATGTCTCTTCTACTAATCCTAACTCCATAATAATAATAATAATAATCCTTTCTACTAAAAGCACAAGGCCTGAATTTTGAGGGGAGGAGACCAGTTGATTTCCTCAATCCCAATGTTTCACTGGTACTTAATTTATCAACCCCAAAAGGATGAAAAGCAAAGTCAACCTCAGCAGAATTCGAACTCAGAACATAAGGACGGACAATATGCCACTAAGCATTTTGCCCAGCATGCAAACGACTCTGCCAACTTGCCACCTTAAACTCCATACTAATAATTATTTTTATTTAAAATTAGCTAAGGTACTTTTTGTAATGTGCTGCTCAATTGCCTTAGATATTGCATTAAAAAACTCTTTTTTTTTTCCAAATATGCGTTGCTGCAAATAAGGTGTGTCCAATATCCTTTGTGTGTGTAATATACTCATGCATCTTCTATGCCATCAAATACTGTAGCTATTATAAAAATATTATTGTAAACAATTAAAACTTTTGAACCAATAATTTTGAGTAGAATGCATGTAATTATTTCTTACGTAAGCTTTTATTGTTTATAATAAGATATTTGTTAAAGAAATACTCCTTCAACACGACTTCCTTCTACTTCCTTTTTATATTAACTGAAGACTTTTTTAACTAAACAGCCAACGTGTCAATTATTTATACTGCTAATATACTGTATTTTTGCATAGATTACAGTGATAAACAGGCCTTAAAAAAGAATCTCGAGATTAAATTAAGAAAAATAAGGAAAAGGAGAAAGTTTCCTACAGATAATAACAAATTTAAATTAGTGTTCAGTTGAAACTTAACGAATATAAACTTTCACTTTCACGGAACATTCTTTAATGATGCAGTTTAAAAAGCAGGCAGATAATCTAATAACTTTTCTATTTTATGAACATTAAGTATGAAAATATTAATCTTATACTACCTAGAACAAATCCAGAATAAGAAGAAGGATATTGTTAACTTAAATACTGGTGCAAAATTTAATCACTTCTTAAGAGTTGAAAGTCAACAAGAGGGGACAATGAACCCCAAACCAAGAAAGACTAAACTAATTATGATGAACAGGTTAAGTACAGCCTCCAAGTGTTTTGTTGGTAATGACACTACATGCAAAGAAAAGCTATCAACCCTAAAATAGTAAATTTTTTCCGATTCTAAAATATCAATGCAATGCAACCACACTGCATTTGATGAGCGCAACATATCTGTACGGTAATATCAACCCATATATATTTCTAATAAAAATTTCAATTTAAACATGTTTATTATTGATTTGTAATGTACATACCTTTTTTTTTCCTTTTAAATATATCCATTACAGTCTTAGAATATTAACAAATAAAAAGATACTTAAATGCGTTTCAGCATGTTCGGTGATATTTAGAAAACCAAGTACTTTTTACTTTAGAATAAATGTTTATTGTAGACAAAAGGTGATACTTCACATTACCTAGTTATATTCGGAGATAACAATAAGTCAAATATTATGACGTATAATAACAACATGAAAGGTGTCTATTCAATAAGCAGTTGTAGGTCACCTTAAATTTCACTCATGCTTTAAAGCATAAATTAATACTCCAAAACTGAAGAGAGAAAAAAATCCTGTTGGATATAAACAGCAGTCAGCAACAGACTAACCACTACAACAAGCTTTGTGTCTGTAACCAGTAGTTACAAGGTAATTCCTGTTACTCTAGAGCCAATTCAGCCTTTCATATTACAGATGATGAAAATTGATTAGAGCTGAGAGTATAGATTTCCTCAGGAAACCAAGGGAGCTATTCTAAAACTATATTTCTTTCTTTGATGTAGACTCTATTCACAACAGATTTAATTTAAAGGAGCAGTTTGTGGATTTGGAACAGCTTTAAATTCTGAAAGTTTTCTAATGATAGTAAATGGGAACATGCCAATGTTTTATGCCAATTAACTCACATCTCACCGGCTTATAGACCTCTGCTTCTATCTTTCTATATAGCCAAACATGGTATATGTACCTCACATATATGCATAAACATAAACATAAATTACACTCTCATCAGCTTGTGTCACTAATTAAACTATTCTCATGCCAACTGTAGTGTTCAAGTACTTTGTTAAGCTACAAAGTAAAAGAACAGGACCAAGAGTAAATATACTTAAAATATATACTCAGTAATTTCCTAGACTTATGTTTCTTGTGTTTTTTATTAGCACTTAGTTTCTGTTTTCATTTAAAGCCAAAGTTAATAATTATGGATACAAAAACACTTCAGAGTGATAAGACTGCCAAAAAAAGTATGTAGCCTGCTCTATGTATTACGACAGAGAGAAATTACTAAAGCATCAAGGCAAAGATGGGATCTTTGTGGTTTGAGTCATTGCATGTTGAAATCTTTAAATAAAATTTTTAATGTAGCATATAGATGTAATTTGTGACATTGAATCTGAATTTGTTATTCAATTATTCCAGAAAAATTTTGCAAAAATGTTACAGGTGTTCAAAGTTTGATAATTTTCAGAATTTTCAGCCAATCGGAAAACAGCGTGTTTGCTGCCTCTTCCATCATCTGTCACAGTAGCAAGAAGAATGGGGTGGAGGGTGTCAGCATGTTTTATTTTTCCATGGGATGTCCTTTCTTACAAATCTTCTTTTCTGGTATTATTCCTTTCTCTTGGAAGAAATATGCTGCATCCTCTTCTGTCTTTACTTTTTCCATCAAACAGGAAAGGTTTAAAGTTGTAGCCATCTCATCACTGATCTAAAATCTCTATACCATTCTCAAATCGAATTCCTACTGTTACGGAAACAAACAATTATAGAACATGTGGTGCTTACACTCCTTGGTTACTATGGAAACAGAGTTCTTACTATGCTAACAGAATTTCACAGTGATGTGTAAAATACTCGCTTCTGATAGGCTAAAATACCCAAATTTTGCAAACTTTAAAGGCTAATAACTTTTTGATTATAGATTTATAGGAACAATGATTTTCATTTTCATAATTAGTATACAAAACTTAATCCATATACCAAATTTGAAAACAATTGGAACCAAATTGGAGACAGTGATTCAAACCACAAAGATCCCAAAGATGCACTAGTGGAGGTTTGTGTTTGTGTAATGACTTGATTGCATTGACTCATTAATAAATCACAAATGACATGACAGCTGTAGAATTATACAAAATATTACCTGAATTGATCTAACAGTGTTAAAATAAAAAAAAAATAGACCTTTTCAATTGTTCTCTTATTTAATCCCTAAGAAGTTTTACTATGAGTAGATAAGAATTTTCTTTTTCCATTGTATAATTTTTGATGGAGTTCATTTTCAGTGTGTGTATGTATGGTTTGCTCTGGCACAACTATCTTTATCTTCTTCCCAGCTACCTCTACTCAAACAATGCAAGGTACCCATGTTATCTTCTCTATAGCAAGACACCTGTCCTTGTACTTCTATGGTACTTTAGCCTCTCAACAACTGTCATAAAGCTACCTCTCTCTCTCTCTCAAATACTGACACTCTTAACCAAGTTCATTTCCTGTCTTGCAAGTTACTTACCTCACTGATGCCAGTGGCATGAAAAAAAGCATCCAATCTGATCTGGCAAAGTTTCTACAGCTGGATGCCCTTCCTAATGCCAACCACTCCGAGAGTGTAGTGGGTGCTTTTACATGCCACTGGCATGAAGGCCAGTCGGGTGGTTCTGGCAACGACCACGCTCAAAAGGTGTTTTTTACATCCTACCTGCACAGGAGCCAGTCCAGCGACACTGGCAACGACCACGCTCGAATGTTGTTTTTCATGTGCCACTGGCACATTTGCTGGTAAGGTGACGCTGGCAACAATCATGCTCAAATGGGTCTTTTCATGTGTCACCAGTATGGGAGCCAATCTGAGGCCCTGGGAACGATCACGCTCGGATGTGCTTTTAACGTTCCACTGGCACAAGTACCAATCAGGTGGTACTGTTATCGGCCACGTCAGCGACTTTGATTTGTTTACACTTGCCTCAATAGGTCTTCGTAAGCAAAGTTCATTATCCAATGAATGAGGGGTACTCATAAGTGGGCCAGTTACACTCCATGTTCGGATGTGCATTTAACGTACCACTGGCATAATCAGGCAGTATTGTCATCAGCCACGTCAGCCATTTTGATTTTGATTTCACTTGCCGCAATAGGTCTTCGCATGCAAAGTTTATTGTCCAATGAATGAGGGATATTCATAAGTTGGCTGGTTACACCCACTGGCATAAGCCAAGGGCCATGGTCTCACTTTGCTTGCCGGGTCTTCTCAAGCACAGCATATCTTATCTTAAAGACCAAATACGAAAAAGAAACCATTAACAAGATATTTTATCTTTATATTTTACTTGTTTCAGTCATTAGACTGAGGCCATGCTGGGGCACTATCTAGAAGGGTTTTACTCAAATACTTATTCCTTTAAGTCTGATACTCATTTCTATTGCTCTCTCTCTCAACCACTAAGTTATAGGGATATAACAAACCAGCACCAGTTGTCAAGCAGTGGGAGACAAACACAGATGAAACACACACACACAAATTATATATATATATATATATATATATACTACACTCTCTGAGTGGTTGGCGTTAGGAAGGGCATCCAGCTGTAGAAACTCTGCCAAATCAGACTGGAGCCTGGTGTTGCCATCCGGTTTCACCAGTCCTCAGTCAAATCGTCCAACCCATGCTAGCATGGAAAGCGGACGTTAAACGATGATGATGATGAT
>NC_068985.1:104757040-104758032 GCF_001194135.2 Octopus bimaculoides
AAGAAAGAAAATGGAGATAAGGAAGTCAATAATTGCTTATTATTAACAAATTGATCATCTTCGCTTCTGACAGCCATTTCAATTAATATTCAATAATCTAATTACAAATTTGTACATTAAATTTACATTCATCAGAGAAAAAAAAGATGTACCTTTGGATGTTATATGTGGACCTATCAATTCATTTCAGCATTTTTTTCACTGATGAAATTATACTCATGTCACATAAATGTAAATTTAATGTACAAATTTGTAATTAAATTACTCAGTCTTAATTGAAATGGCTGTAAGAAGTGAAGATGACCAATTCGTTAATAATAAACAATTATTAACTTCCTTATCTCCATTTTCTTTTCTTTTAAATGGCTATAAAGTACATGCTTAATATACACCTATTGTTTTAAGGTAATTTCATTCGCCCAAAATACAAAATATTGAACCAGTATTTCCTTGGATGTAACCATCCCTTCATGAGGTTAACATATCCTCTAATTAAATATATATTTATATATATATATGAATTCAATTTGAGAATGAACTTGTATTTTGCTTTATAAAACTTATCCACAGGTATTGGATATCAGATGCAGTTTCATAGTGAAAATTGAAGGTTCATCCAAAAATCCATGAATATCCATAGATCTTCTGGTTGCAGATCTTCCAGAACGTTTGCCAATATTGACATTTTTTCGGCCATCTTAGAAACGTCTTAACCACTCATACACTTTCTGCAACTTTGCACAGGCTTCTGAGCAGATAGTGCCACGACAACTTTCTCTGTCATGGTCATTGTGATGATCACACGCTACACACCTTCCTTCCAAGCACTGCTGAAAACAGTGGAAGTGAGCTAGAACATTAAAACTTAGTGTGCAATCACAGCAGAGTTCGAAGTCAATCTTTACCAAGCAGCTTCACTCTGCATACTTTAGCTTCGTTACTATAACAGTCCAGATACTTATTGATCAGACCTTGTATATATATATATATAT
>NC_068985.1:104758052-104761155 GCF_001194135.2 Octopus bimaculoides
GTTTGATGTTTGCTTTCCATGCTAGCATGGGTTGGACGATTTGACTGAGGACTGGCAAGCAAGAAGGCTGCACCAGGCTCCAATCTGATCTGGCAGAGTTTCTACAGCTGGATGCCCTTCCTAACACCAACCACTCCGAGAGTGTAGTGGGTGCTTTTACGTGCCACCAGCACGAGGGCCAGTCACACGGTACTGGCAACGACCTCGCTCAAATGATTTTCTAACGTGCCACCAGCACAAGTGCTAGAAGGCGACTCTGGTAACGATTACGCTCAAATGGTGCTATTTACGGGCCACTAGCACAGTAGCCAGACAGCTGCTCTGGCAATGTTTCTGCCTACTAAATTCAGTTACAAAGTATTGGTTGGCCTGGGGCTGTAGTTGAAGACACGTGCCCAAGGTGCTGCACAATGGGACTGAACCCATATGGTTGCAAAGCAAGCTTCTTAACCACACAGCCATGCATGTGCCTTTTCTATTACTTCTTTCATTGTATACATTTATGTATAATCCACTAAATTCAAGAACAAAATACTTTTCTGATAAATCTTAAGTTCCAAAGATACCAAGTAAATGATCTCATAAATTTAATCTGTCAATGCACTTGTCATGGTGACAGTCTTCTACTGACAAATGCTTGACAGAATACCAACTACTTATTCCTCTGCAAACTATGATCTAACTACCAACTCTTAGCACATAATTCATGACAATTTTAACCTCCCTTTCACTTCATTTTAATAACTCCGTACTATAGCTTGAAACTACAACTATTCGATACACCAAACACCATATGATAAAGGGGAAATAATGCTATTTCCCTATAGTTTCTACTATACCCAAGTACTTGGTGTCATTTCCTCTATCAAAAGGATCTTGCCTGAAACACCAAATGTCAACAATGAAATGAAATACAGTATTCCACTTTGAGAACTTATTATAAATGGGTTGCATGTACCATTGATTTATTTACCAATATGCTTTGCAAAGGGCCTTACAGCATTAGAATACCTACTGATACTCCTATAAATTAGACAAAGTGTAGTGACTGTAACAGCTGTTGGCACTATTGATAGCAGAGGGAGCGATTTTAATGAAAACTAATATTCACTTCTAGCAATAACATTCAAACGTATTATATGAAACAGCTGTTTCCATAACCTGTAAAGACATCCCTTTCAAAAGCATAAGTGGAAGTCAGAGAACATTTTGTTGTGCAGGTGGTTCATAAAATATGATAGGAAGTCAAAGGGTTTCAATGGTATGTGCTTTAGATATGAAAAGATTGGCATTATTCTATTTTTTAAATATTTCATTACACACAAGCAGTGAGAATAGTAAACAATTAACTCAACTACTCAATTAACTATCATAAAATATATTTGCAAAACAAAAAGTTTGAAATGATATTTATCGAATACATTATTTCTCAAGATGGTAGTCCAGTGTAGTCATTTTGGTGTACTCATTTCAACTTTTTGCTCAATATTCAATTTCTGTACACCACACCTAACACTCTATACATACACACATATATATACACACACACACACACGCACACAAAAACATGTCTATACAAACACACACATAAATACACACACACACACGCACACAAAAATATGTCTATACAAACACACATATAAATACACACACATTCATACATTCGCTGACACACATGCACGCAAACACATTTATATACATATTTACAAACATGAACATACACATATATAAGCATTATACATATATATGCACATTTATACACAAACATATGTATATATATATATGATAATATATACATATATAACAATATTCGTTTCAACACATGGTTCCACATTAGGAATTATGCAACACAATCTGTTGAAACAGATATTGTTATATTTTGGGATGGCCAAATTTTTTTTTTTTTTCCTAGCCAAATAAACACACCCAATATATATTCATTCTTCACTCATTTATTACTGTTCTTATTTTAACTGATGTCCATTGTCTGGAAATTTTTCATCGCACATCTGTGACCTCTTCAGCGATCCTTTCTGACCTCATGTATCTTCCTGTTCCACTTATATGTATATATGTACACATATACATCCATAAATGCAGGATATATATATATAGAGAAGATTGATCCTCTACAGCTTATAGTTTTCTCTTTAGTTTCTTGGTTTTATACAAGCACAACTGTGTGATATTGGACTACATGTTAAATCACTTAACCCCTTTAATTGCTAACTGTTATTCTCAATACTTATTGATGAGTCCTTTACTTGTGTGGTGTATCCTACTCTTGTACTTCCCTACTCCAACATTCCTTTTTTTTTTATTCTTAATTTTGTGACTTTACCCTATATTCCTGCTCCTCTGCCCTCAAGCACCTGAGCCCTTCATGTGCTTTGTGAATGTCTGGGAGTATAGCTAGTTAACACATAACCCCTTGCAACTTCTGACTGGACTGCACACCAAGTTCCTCATTTATGGATTCCTAGTTCATTTGGTTAAGTCCCAACATTTCATTTCCATTTCTTCCAGTTAGTAGTGGCAACCAGTGGGATGTAAGACATTTTAACTTCATCACAATATAGTTTTGGTATTCTTATTATTCTTATAAAGACAGCAAGCTGGTGGAATTGATTATAAGTTGGACACAATGCTTTGTAGCATTTATCTCAATTCTATGTTTCAAGTTCAAATTCTGCCACGGTCAACTTTGCCTTCTGTCCTTTGAGGGCCAATAAAATAAGTACTAGTTGAGCCTTTTGTCAATATAATTGACTGCTTCCACCTCTAGATTTGCTAGCCTTGTGCCAAAATTTGAAACTATTATTAAAAAGGTGGCAAACTTGCAGAATCATTAGCCTGTCAGGTAGCTCTACGTTCCGAGTTCAAATTCCACTAAGGCCAACTCTGCCTTTCATCTTTCCCAGATTGATGAAATAAGTACCAAGTGCATACTGGGGTTGATATAATCGACTTACCCCATCCCCCAAAATTTCAGGCTTGCTTATTTGTATGTTTCCTGGTGGAGAGGTGAAAATACTTTTGAAATGTTTGAATATTTTGCTTATCCTCATGAGAAATTTTCTTCAAACTGTCCCTATCTTGTGGC
>NC_068985.1:104761346-104763468 GCF_001194135.2 Octopus bimaculoides
TATATATATATATATATATATATATACATGTACGTATGTATATATATATATATATATATATATACATATAGATACATGAGCGGGAGCTGAAAAGTTCCTGGCTTTAAGGGTATCACGAAAGGCCTGGTTGGAGGCTCAAATTTCTGAGTTCTTTTACAGGGCTTAGAAAAACTGATGGACTGCTGCAATAAGTGTGTGAATCCGAGAAGGGAATATGTTCAATGAAATCATAATTAACTGATCCTCTTGTATTTTCTTTTAGCCAAAGCCAGGAACTTTTCAGCACCTCCTCACACACACATACATACATGTTGGAGACATGGTTGTTGGTAAATATCAGTATGGGTGAGGAAGTAAAAAAAATTAAAATGATGCAGTAAGGAGCAGGTGATAAGTGGAAGTGCAGGAATGATGGTGGGTGACAGTGTAATTAACCTGTAGATAGATCAGAAAATAGGGAGACAGCTTTCTACACAAATACATACACATGAGGAAAAGAGCATAAACCAAAACACTTTCATTAACAAAAACAAAACTTAAAATTAAACCTGAACATGAATTCACACACACACACACACACACACACACACACACATTACGAGGCACCCACCATATCTGACATACCCAACTTTTCCGAACCTGTGCACATGTATGCACAACACACCACTGAAGAGTTGATTAATAATCACTGAACTCATGAAATATATGAGCTCTCCAGAAGCCTTTTTTGCTACTAATATATGTAAATATATACAAAAATGTCTCTTAAAACAAGTTAAAAACTATCCTCTTAAAAGATATTGTAGAAATTCTGATAGCTACTTGAAACACACATGTACAGACGTTTTGCTCTATTTTGTGAAAAAAGTACTGTATCAATTTTTTTTTCTTTTATGTTTTGGTCAGGAGAGACGGTAATGCCCGGGACTTGCCATAGGGTCTCCAAACCTGGTGGGAGGAAGGGAAGTATCCTTGAACTAGAAACTTGAACCGAATACCTGAAACCAAGTGAGCTCTGCTAAAGGCACCCAAGGTGTTTGTTGGCAGTGTTAAGCTGGAGAATCAGCCAGGGCAGGATTTGAACTCAGAATGCAAAGAGACAACAAATACTATAAGGCAGTTTGTCAGACTTTTTATAATTCTGCCAATCTATCACCTTGGATTGGTACCTTTTTATCAACCTTTGAAAGACCTGAGGCAGAGATGACCCCCCATCAGGATTTGAACTCGGAGTGTAGAGAGTTAGAACAAGTGTCATGGAGCACTCTGCTTGATGGCGTAACTACACCACCAACCTGCTGCCTATACTAAAAAAGTGTTGAAAAGTTTCATCAAATATCTCTGACCTAATTACTAACAAATTTATTACAAAATTAAACAAAGGTGAACGTGGCATGTATACTTTAAAGACTATCCAAGGCCCTTCCCAGATATAATTAACTTCTATCATATGACTGCAGATCAAGTCAGACACCAAACAAGTATGACTTCGAAATATATATTTGGTTCTATATTCATATACAATGACAACTTTACATTTACTGCTCAGAGCATTCAACAGATCAGACAGAATAGCTTCACTGAAGTGTAAAAATTGGAGGCATAGCTATATGGTATAGACAAGTACAGATATAAGGATGTGGTTAAGAAATTCATTATGCAATTAGATGGTGCCAGGTTTGCTCTCAGTGAACAGTACATATGGCAACTGTTTTCTGTTATGTCTTCAGTTATACTTGTATCTTCTGAATGGAATTTGGCAAATAAATGGGACAGAAACCTACTGTAACTGTGCATATATATTTATCTCTCTCTCTCTCTCCCAGCGTGCATGTGAAGTACATGGCCTAGTAGTTAGGCTGTTGCACTCATGGTCACAAGATTGTGGTCTTGATTTCTGAACCAGTAGTGCATAGTATTCTTGAGCAAAGCACTTCATTACACATTGCTCTAGTCCACTCTCATTTGTAAACAGGCAACCCTGCAATGGATTGTATGTTTTTATGCAAGGCTATATATAAAAACAAGTTAGCATAGTACTTATTCTATCAGTCTCTTTTTGCCGAACCGCTAAGTGATGGGGACATAAACACACCAGCATCGGTTGTCAAGCGATGTTGGG
>NC_068985.1:104763552-104765263 GCF_001194135.2 Octopus bimaculoides
CTTCTTTCAGTTTCCGTCTACCAAATCCACTCACAAGGCTTTGGTCGGCCCGAGGCTATAGTAGAAGACACTTGCACAAGGTGCCACGCAGTGGGACTGAACCCAGAACCATGTGGTTGGTAAGCAAGCTATTTACCACACAGCAGGAAAAGGTTGATAGTGTCTGGTGATAGCAAGCAAGCCACAATTTCAAAGTCCCTGTTAACCTTTTCCTATTAAATATATATATATATATATATATATATATATATATATAATCTTTTATCTGTTTCAGTCATCAGACTGCAACCATGCTGGGGCACCACCTTGTGCTGGAGCACTTGAAAGAATGAAGTTCATTGACCAGTATAGACACACACATACACACACACAAACAACAGGCTTCTGAACAGTTTTTGTCTCCTAAATTCCATTCACAAGGTATTCGTCAATGCAAGACTATAGCAGAAAACACTTGACCATGATGTCATGTAATGGGAATGAACTTGGCACCATATGGTTGCAAAACGAACTTCTTAGCCACACTGACATACCTACAGTTCCTCTATCTTTCTTTCTCTTCCTCACTGCTTCTCTCTGTATATATGAATACATATCAAGAGAAAAAGGTACCTTTTAACATCATACAAAATAACCACATTAAATAAAGTAAATGCCATTATCACCATCATCATTGTTGAACAGGTTTTTCTAAGGCAGTGTTTTATAGCTGATCTCCTAACAGCTCCTTTATAATTACCCACTAATCACCATATTATGTTAGCAGTCCTTTAATCCAGCCTGTCACTTGTTTAAATCCTTTTAATCAAGCAATTAAAGCAATTGCTGGTGAGATTCAGCCAGTGAACCCACTTATATGTTCTCCTTAACAGCTCTAAATTGAAACGGCTTCATTTGCATAAGAAATGTATATTACAATATTTACATTTGACGGATATTTGTCCTCATCTTGTTTGTTGTTAACACAACATTTCAGCTGATACACCCACCAGCCTTCATCAGGTGTCTTGGGGAAATTTCAAACCTGGGTTCTCATTCTTAAGGTATTTTTCGATGTTAATATTATTATTATTCAGGTTACTGCTTGCAATTGCCTGTGGGCATATGGCATAGTGGTTAAGAGCACAGGCTACTAACCCCAAGATTCTGAGTTCGACTCCAAACAGTGACCTGATTAATAATAACATCAAAAAATACCTTGGGAATGAAAACCCAGGTTCAAAATTTCCCCAAGACACCTGATGAAGGCTGGAGGGTATATCAGCTGAAACGTCGTATTAACAGCAAACAAGATGAAGACAAATGTCCATGAAATGTAAATAATGTACATAATTCCTCATCTCTTAAATATAGAACTAAATGTATTACTTGATTTTAAAAAATGCAATCAATTTCTTCCCTATTGAAATACACTTTTAAATAATATGATAGGTTCAAAATGAAATTTGTTAGCAAAACATACATGAATAACAAACAACCTCACACACACAAACCAATGTGAGAGCCTCTCTCCATAGTCATTCAACTGCTAAAAATAGTAGGCAAATTTCTTTAAAATCATACACTGCTACTTTTAAAAAGTCTGTATAAAAGTCAGGATGCTTATAGCATGAGCCTTTGTCCATAGGTCTACTCAATTAGGGCTGACCTTGGGCTCAACAACACGTGCACGCACGCACACACACGCGCACACACACACACACACACACAC
>NC_068985.1:104765439-104779579 GCF_001194135.2 Octopus bimaculoides
ACACACACACACACACACACACACACACACACAAACAAACAGATAATTTTTTTAAATTATAAAATTTTTCAGCATTTGATCTGAAAGACAATTGTTTTAGCACATTTTGAAATAATAGCCTATTATTTATTACAAAGGGATATTTGGAGAAAGAGGCCTCAAAACCATTTGCAATCTATCCAAAACCTGTCCAAAAATAGTTTTGGTTTTCTTCGGCCAGGTACATATGTGAGAGATAGAGAGAAAGAAGCATCCTCACCTGGTGGCCCAGTGTATGGTCGAGTGTGTGAAGTATCTGCAGGGTTGGAATTAAAGGTGGTAGGAGGTGCTGCAGCAGCCGTAGCGATCTTCCGTGGACTGCCACTCTGAACAGTTGAACAACTATCGTTTAGACTTGGAGCATCCTGCAGCATTTCATTCAAATCCTTCTCAAATGTGTCCTCCTCATTGTCCGGTGCACCATTAGAAACAGCACGTTGGGGGGTTTCAGCTGACATGGCTTCTAAAATAAAGAAAATCAAATTTGACACATTTTAAAACTGATGAGTATGTGTGTGTGTGTGCGTGCGTGTGTATGTGTGCGTGTGTATGTGTGCGTGTGTTATGAAAGCCACAACTATGTTCGGGTCATTTTTATTTTATTTTTTATGGTTTTCCATAAAAGTTACATATTTTTCATAGTTTCAAACATTAATAGTCCTAACTCCATCAATACTTCTAGGTTCTCATAATCTTATCTGATAGCATATGCTATAATTGGTAGTCACTGAATATAATGTAAGAGAAACATGAGTGTTTCGAATGCATTCTCTTGTTTGGTCTCAAAAAAAAAAAAAAAAAAGAATTACTGATTTGTAATATTTTAATTTATCATTGAAGTCTACTAAAAACCAAACTTTAACATCATTGAATCTTTTACCATCATCATCATCATCATTGTTTAACATCCACCTTCCATGCTACATGGGTTGGACGATTTGACTGAGGACTGATGAACCAGATGGCTACACCAGGCTCCAATCTGATTTGGCAGAGTTTCTACAGCTGGATGCCCTTCCTAACGCCAACCACTCCTAGAGTGTAGTGGGTGCTTTTACATGCCACCAACACGAAGGCCAGTCAGGCGGTACTGGCAATGGCCAAGCATTTTAGAAAAGACTTGTAACTGATATATGTGATACTCCTAAAACAATTGAACAACTGATATCCCTTAACTTAGTTAATTAATCAACTAATGAGCCAATTTTAGGTGATGGCATTTGAAAACCAAAACAAGTAAAACTAATCAGTTAAAAATATAGATCTCTGTAGAACAAGATCTCAAAAGTTGGAAAAAACTGGAGTCTTATGAAATACTACCAGCCAGGTGTGTGAGAAACGTTTAACAAATAATTAATGAGACCAATATTCTTCCATTAATGTACAAATATTCTTCCATTAATGTACAAATATTCTTCCATTAATGTACAAATATTCTTCCATTAATGTACAAATTAATGTTACAACTCAATAATTACATTGTTAATATTAGTCTGCTTAAAGGCAGCAAACTCGCAGAATCGTTATCACTCCAGGCAAAATGCTTGGTGGCATTTTGTCTGTCTTCATGTTCTGAGTTCAAATTCCACTGAGGTCGACGTTGCTTGTCATCCTTTCAGCGTTGATAAAATAAGTACCAGTTGAAAACTGGAGTCAATCTATTTGACTTAACCCTTGTCTGAAATTGTTGACTTTGTAACAAAATTTGTAATTAATATTAGTCTGCCAAAATTTTCTTTCAATTGCTTGTTGAAAAAATGTAATTCTTAACAGTTTTAAAAATCACAACAAAGTAAAAATATCTAAAGCTGATTACATGTGTGTATGATTCTAGATACAAGAGAAGTGTTTTCCTCATATAAAAAATTAGTTAAGTCCATGTAGGGGATTACTGTAGTATTTTGATAGTTAACAAATAAAAATTGAGGATATGATTTCCCAGAGATATGTAATAATAGTACATTAAGCTTTGATGAGATAATGAAGATATTCATTAACTATTCTTATCACAGCAAATAATTGTATCATCAGCAGCAAAAGCATTTTACATTCACTTTTCCATTTTTAAACGGGATGGACCATTTTTCTGAAACTCTTTTATAATCAGAATCTGTTCCTGTTGCCAATCCATTTCATCACATCTTATGACACATGGGAAAGTGGTGTACTTATTCTTAGTTTGGGACACATATGGTAAAATGCAAATAATTGTTTCTATAGCCTTTTTTTATCATTATTAATAATACTGTTTAACTTCTATAAATAGTTAAACAATTGATCAAAACCAATAGATTACTGTGAGCAATAAGAAAAGCTAAATATCTACCAAAAATGTTAAAGAATATTTTTTTTAAATCAGCTTTCAAGCAAACAGTCAGCAAAAATGGTCAAATTAGTTCACTTTAATTAACCTCCTTAGAGTAATTAAGAGATTTTTAATGTCACAAGAAGATCTACAACAGTCTCAATTTCTGACAAGCAACATTTAAACAGTGAAAAAATTAATATTCAAATATGTGCTTCCTCTTGGATAGATTTCAGCTTTAAGTAAAGCTAAGCAATGCAATAAACAGCAAATAAATAAAATTGATAGCTCAATAAAAAATAATACAGTCTTATTTATTCATTCATTTTGTAGAGCCTCAGGTCAACAGCAATAATAAAATAGTCACTCAAAACAATCGGATGTTCATTGTTCTTTGTTCTTCATTGTTTCAGATTCACCTATTTAGTATTATGCATTCCAGAAATAACATACAAAGTAGTTTGTAATTTCTACATACACTAAAGGATACAAGAAACTGAAGTACTTTTTAGAGTGAAAGGATCAAAAATTCTTCAAATTGTCTCTTTTTATGATGTCTATGCAGTCTAAAATGAAAAGCCAAGTCAAAAAATGTGATACTAGAGTTTGAATTATGTTGGTCACATCACTTTATAAATGCTAGTGAACAGCTACTTATTCCTGCACTAATATTTTTTAATGGAAGGCAGCAAGCTGGCAGAAACATTAGCACACCAGGCAAAAAGCTTAACAGTATTTCGTCTGTCTTTACATTCTGAGTTCAAATTCCACCGAGGTCAATCAACTTTACCTTTCATCCTTTCAGGGTTGATAAATTAAGTACCAGTTGCATATTAGGGAGTCAATCTAATCAACTGCCCCCCCCTCCCCAAAAATGTTGAGCCTTGTGCTTAGAGTAGAAAAGAATATTTTTTAATGGCATATATTTGTATGAAATATATTGTATTTCTAGATAGGGGGATTTGACTGAAAAAAAGTGTAGATTACAATTATACAAAAAAAAGTTAAAAGGGAGAATGAAATTGTTTCTAACATAGGCACTAGGCCACAATTTTGAGGGGAGGAGGTCATCAACTCCAGTATTTGACTGGTACTTTATTTCATCAATCTTAGAGGACAGAAGGCTAAGCTGACCTCAATAGAATTTGAACTCAAAACATAATGAGTCAGAAAAAATACTGAAACTGCCAGCTAATAATTGTACTTTTCCTTTTACATGCCAGAAAAATTACTGAAATTACAAAGGACTTGAATACAAACCACTGGTCTTTGTTTCAAACTTTGCTATAGTAAGTAGATTGTGTTATACAGCTAAAGATGGCATATGACTACTTCCTAAGTTAGTCTAGCTAAAAATAGGCACCTCACCGATTTACTGGTTAAATGGTTAATGGTAGGGAATATTTCATACAGTAATATCTATATTGGCAAGAGCCATCTCCACATGTTAGCTTGAAATAATGCATGTCAAGTAGTTTTTTAAAAATAATTAGCCACACATGAAATTGTTTGGTTTTTTTTTTTCATTGTACTTGGAAATTAGGTCTGTAAACCCAGCTAAAACCAGACCAATTTGCTTTATAGAATGAAAGAAGCAACAAATAAAACAAAGTACATGCTAGAAATAACCACATGCTGAACCAATTTAGCTGTTTTCATCTATTTATATCGTTAGAAACTAGGGGTTTTTTTTTTTCCAGAACAGCCTAGAAGAACAATCACCGAATGGAAGACAGATATACTTGCACAATAAATATTAGCTAACCTGCAGAAGACTGTACAAAAATTGATCCTTCCGCTCTCTCTGTCTCTCTATCTCTTTCTCACACACATACACACAAAAGTAATCCATACAGACCATTAAAGAAGAATATTCCATTTGCTTCAGCAAAAATTCTAACAAGGAGTTATATTGTTTATTGGCCTTATTCATACAGAGCTGAGTAAAAAAATTTGTCATTAATTCACAATGGCAACAGTCAAGACGCACACCCAGTTCTCCTGTCTAGGAAATATGCAGCATGCAGAGGTAATTTTCATTGTTGTAAGCAGTAACAGCACATGTAATTGATGGATGATACACGAGATGACAACTTTTAATTTAAATCCTACCACAGCTTGAAGAGATAGGGTTCTACATGGTTAATTTACCATAGATGTGCTATAGGGAAGGCTTCAGTAAAAACTAATATTTCATCATGCATACTTTACCTTTAAAATTAGTAACACAAACAGTAGCAAATATGACTAGATTAATTAGAATGTCTAGCCTTATGCCTCAGAGTACAATTCATGTCTGAACTAATTTATTCACCTTTCATACAGCAGTAATAACAGAAGTATCAGCAAGCTATTGCAGTTATTACAATCAATTACAAACAAAACCAACTTTGCATTTTGACATAAGAGAAATCTTGTCATTTGTTACCTATTGTTATCCTGAAATGTCATCCCAATCTGAAACTGTTTCTAAATTTAAAAAGCTGACAATTGGATCATTTTTGCCATCTGAGCCACTGTCTGTATTCTCTCATATACTCACCTTCTTGTACCTTGAGAGTCTACCCTAACACCTCATCACCACCATCTTTCTCTCTTTTCCAGCTACTCCCACTTACCCTTATATAATCTGGTGTGACCATGCACCTCCTCTGTAGCAAGGCACTTGTGCCTGGCACTCTCAACACTAGAATAAAGCCACCTCTTTCAATACTACACTCCCACTCAGTTAAGGCCTTTTTTTGCATTGTCTTGCAAGTTATTTGGCAACCTTACTAGGGTTGGTGCACCAAAAAACACCCAGTACACTCTGTAAAGTAGTTTGAGTTAGAGAAGGGCATCCAGCCATAGAAATCATGCCAAAGCAAACAATGAAATCTGATGCAGTCCTTCAGCTCACCATCTAACCTATTGCTAGTATTAAAGATAAATGTTAAATGATGATGATGATGAAATGTAATCATCCATCTATACATCTAGAAAATATTTTAAGAATTAGCTTGAGAAACTTCACCAAGAGAATGGAAAGAATTATTATGCTTAACTAATCTACTGAATGAGTATTAAATGTGTCAATAACATACATTTACTTTTCTATTTTGTCTCGTACACCCAGCAACAACCCTAAAAAAAATGTCTATTTATATTTTCTGTTAATTCATGTTGCCTTTAAAACTATCCAAAAGATGCAAAGTACACAATTTAGATACATCTGGTAATAATTCTCATGAATTAACTAACCCTTCATTCTTCATATACAACTTACATCTTGGTAAACAGCAGACCAAACACACCCGTTCACTATTTTCAGTTACATGAGCACTACACTGTTGATTTTTGTAATATATTTATTAGAACCAAATTCAGTGACAACAATGGGTCCATAAAAAAATACCCATTTTGCAACCCAATAATATGAAACTTGCCAATTTTCAGTGACATATAGCATAACCCACCAGAGCAGTATTTACTTAATGCTAATTTGCCTACCTATACATATATTGTATCTATTAGATGAATAAAGTTATATAGCTGAAAAACAGCACAGATAGAAGACTGAAGACCTGAATGAAGACTACATAAGGAAACAAAACCTCTTCTATCTTCATGTAAAGGCTGGAGAATACGGTTACTGTTATAGTATAATTAGACACACAATTGAGTTCTATGAGACTCAACACCTCTTTTACCCACACTAACAGGAACAAATGTGCTGTAATTTTATTGAGCTATGTGTAGGGCCATTGAGAACAAAGATTCTAAGACACAAATAAAACACAATAATTTTATGGTATACAAGCCACCAATACGCTAGTGCCTCAGCTATCTGCAATTAATATATGTCATATAGATAACACATACCTTCCTTATTCAATTACATATTCAACTGATTTCACCTCATTTCATTCTGAAATGTCAATGAAATTTAGACAAAAATAATTTTAGTCCTGAACACTTTTATGTTAGCGTCAAGAATTAATATGAACAGAATATTTGGCAAACTTCCATTTTTTGTTTCTTTGTTAAATATACTGGATGACTAATTCTTTGTGCTGTTTTGAAGTATAATGCCTTATTATCCCACCTTTCCAATTAGCTTTGTCTTCAGTTCCACCACCTTGCTACTTGCTACCCAGCAAGACCTCAGCTTCATCCACAAGATTAATCAGTGGCCATCACTGCTTTCAGCTTCATCTCACATCTTGATCAAATCTGCGCATTTTATCATCATTTGAAAAAGCTTGACATTCCAACAGCCTATAGTGATTATAATAAACAACTGACAATTCAATGCAATGTCAAAAAGAGTGAAATAATATGAGAAGCAGATGACATGCCACTGAAACTGCTGTCTGGCGAAGATAGACTATTTCAGCACTCTCACTAAAATCTAGAAAAACAGTAAGGAGGATCATACAGTTCAAATGAAACATAGTATTCAACACGGTTGTGCACTTTCGTCAACTTTATTTAACTAAATGTTTGACTGGGTGATATCCACTGTTCTTCTTTGGTACAACAGGATTTAAGCTATACTCTTTTACTCTTTACTCTTTTACTCGTTTCAGTCATTTGACTGTGGCCATGCTGGAGCACTGCCTTTAGTCGAGCAAATCAACCCAAGACTTATTCTTTGTAAGCCTAGTACTTATTCTATCAAGAATCTTTTGCCAAACCGCTAAGTTACGGGGACGTAAACACATCAGCATCGGTTGTCAAGCGATGTTGGGGGGACAAACACAGACACACAAAATATATATCAATATACACAAGAGAAAAAGGCCAGGTCAGTTCCTTCTCAATTTTAGTCGATTGTCAAAGAATATGTATGAGAATATGTATATGTATATGTATTTTTCCATATGTGTATTTTCATACACTGTTTTTAACACTGTTTTTAACAATTTCACCTTAATATGACAATCAGTATGTAACACTACAAAGTTCATACAAAGCTTTATACTTTAAATATATTTTATCATCAAAGAATGTATATATGCATTTTAATACTCAGACTGTCTTTTAACATTTTTTATTATTCTCAAAGACTTTTGATAATCTTTTTCTAAAAAAGTGAAACCGGTTAAGTAAATAAATATTTTTAAAAAATAAGTGCATTTTCAAACCTTCTTTCATATATATATATATATATATATATATATACGACGGGCTTCTTTCAGTTTCCGTCTACCAAATCCACTCACAAGGCTTTGGTCGGCCCAAGGCTATAGTAGAAGACACTTGCCCAAGGTGCCACGCAGTGGGACTGAACCCAGAACCATGTGGTTCATAAGCAAGCTACTTACCACTCAGCTACTCCTACACCTATGATAAATAATTTTTTTTAATTTTAACTGTACTTAATAACATTTCCCTTCTGAGCTCATCCTATATTGATCTGCAGATCATGATGGAAGACTTCTTGAAAGCTTTAAGCTAAGTCGGTTGAAAGTTAAATGCAGTCAACATCAACATCTTATGAGCTGACTTTAGAGGTGGCCAAAGTTAACAACATTCAAAACTAATGGAGGAGTTTGTTTACTTTGGCTCTTTCTTCCTCCTACAACTGGTTATGTCAAGAAACAATTGAGAAGCACATTATAGTAGCTTGAACTACCATCATAAGATTGGAATTTGCCCTTTGATCCTATAGGGAAATTAAGCTCTGCACAATATTCCATTCCATTCATTGTGATTGTAGAATGTGGTTCTAATCAAGGAACTTCATCATCTGAAAGTATTTGACATCTGATGTCTGAGAACAAAACTATGATACTGTCTTATTGACAAAATGAATCAGATAATCCTTAAATCAAGTTTAACCTAACCAGAGACAGACAACGATAGACTGAAGTTATCTGGGTGATGGTTCAACTGGATAAGGCAGCTTTGTCTACAAGATGAATGATGACATAGTAAATAAATCCTTGTTAACCACAATTCCACTGAAGGAAACGCATTTCTTTCCAGACTGCCTTCTTAACTGTGCATATTTTGTGCTTTCCCTGAACAACAAGTAGCCAGTACAGATCAAACTACCTCATTGGCCTTACAGTGCATACTGTAAATTCCAAGATGTCCTATTAAAAGAGAATAAGAGATAGATGTTAAAGCTAAAAAAAAGACCTACATCATGAAAACACATGCTTGCATAAATATAAACTCACATTCATGCAAATATATGTTACATACATAGCTATTGTATATCTTTCCCATCTGGCTACACTTCAGAATAGTATTGATCTTGGCTACAACACTTGCAACACGTTACAGATCAAAGAATAAGGTTTGTACTATCAATAGGAATTATCACTCACAGAACATCAATAACTACCATGTGGTAACAAACAGTTTACTCTACACATGAAATGCATCCAAAGAAGGAATAGCAGTCAATCTCCCATCAGATTCTAAACCAATGTTACACAAAAATTTTATATTACATTTTAACTACAGAAAATTTGATATCAATAACTTTATAAAAATGTGTTACAATACTGACAGACATTAAATCACCCACAAAGACAAGATATTCTAAAACCCTTGTATCTTATTTGAACTCCAGAATATTAACCAAGAAAAATTCTAAAATGAAAATGATATTGCTATGTTTATTCAAAATGGTTAACTCTTAGCAGATAACAACAACAATATTGACTCAGACAGGAAAATTGAAATATATTTTATCAGACTTCCATTAGAAACTAAAAGCTCTGTGAAATAAATATATTGCTGATGAAAAACAGAAGTGTGTATACTTTTAACTATCTCTACACAAAAATATATACACTGACATTTATGCATAACCAGACAGAAAGTAGCATAAAAAGTTGCAACACAGTTTTTATCTTATTCGTCAAGCCATAATAGATGAAAAGCCAATCCAAAAGGATTGTGAAACATGATTTAGCAAATCAATACAAAAAAAAAAATAATAAAATAATTGCAATCAAGCTAAACTATAAACATTTTAAAAATAACAATGCATCTTAGCAATTTTATAAAGAAACTCACACTTTGTTTGTTGCTAGTAAAATGTTATTTCTATACTAAAAGGAGATATATATATACATTACAGACAAGAAGTATAATAGTGTTATTTTGTTTTATATAAGATAGTCAATGGAGGATGGACAATGTTGGTGATTCTTGCAAGCCCTACCAAAAAGGTGCCAGTAAATGTTAAGCATGAATATTGCAGATCAATGTTTGCAGCAAAAGTATGAAATTTCAGTGGAAGTGCTGCAAATAGAACCATCTTGATTGTTAAGTAGAGACAGGATAATTCAAAAATGTTGATAGAGACCATCTTGGCAAAGAACTGAAAGGCTCTGCTGCAACTTCGTAGTTGGGAAAAATTGCAGGCTATGATAAAGGAACCTTTACCTTTCTGATGGCAACCTTGCAGTTAGTGTGGTGGGGGACAAGAAAACACTGACATTGGAGGGAATACCAGAGGGATGACATTCTGGGGAGGGAGTATTACAGAAAATGGCTAACGTGGGGTCTGAAGAGAGATAAGTGGGTCAAGGCCTGAGTGGAAATGGAATAAGATTAACTATGTCTGAGGAACAAAAGTCATTAAGTTGTAAAAAAAAAGGCATTCTAACATTGTCAAGAGACTGCTGACTGTGAACCAAAGTTTGGCAAATGATTTCATGATAGTTACTTGGGTGGCCTTTTTTTTACCGTCTTTTTCTTGAGTATTGTCTAGGTTGTCTGTACATGGAAATTTAGCACGGTCTGTACTAGATATAGCAGTAGTACTCCGATCTGAATACATGATTAGTAATTGCAGGAAGCTGAACTATTTTCTAGTTCTGGAAAGAAGGACCAGTCTTTGTGATGTACCCTTTTGACAGGTAGAGGATGCATCTAGGAGACCACTTGACCCACTACAGGCAGCAAGACCAGATGAGATAATGTAGCATCTGGGAGAGGATGGCTTGGAACTAAATGATAATAGTGTAAAAAGCAATTGAAAGCAGACAAGATTTGAGAGAGAGAAGAGGCGCTAGAGACAGACAGACAGACAGACAGACGAAGACTATGAAAAATATGTTAATACCAAACAATTAGGTCAGGCCTGAAAATGTTAGACTTCACCATTAGCATGATGCAAGAAAAAAATTCAACCAATCATTGCATGGAACAACACATGAAAAAAAAATTAAACACGACATAGTCCTCCAGGTTAAATTAATATCATCACAGCTAATTGATATCATCTTCATCAAGAGGAGTCTTCAATTGAAAAATAGATAAACATTTTTAGTGCTATACCATACTGCAGAATATAACTAAAGATTTTTAGTCAACACTGTATGTATAGACAAATGCAGATGTAAATATCTTGTCTTTTTTACACTCAATATCTTCATGGACAAAACACAAGAGGTCAAGTGAATTAGTTTCAGTTTGCGTTAGTATTTCATCAGCCACTGTGTACTGTCTTTAACTATCCACAGAGATATATAGATCCAATATTACTTATGCTCATAAATCCAATATTACTAAGGGCATTAAGTAAACTAGGCAGACTAATTTGCAGATATAATAGCAACCAGAATGCTTTGTACATTTCTCAAGAGTAATGACTGAATGGCAGTCTTCCTACCACTACCTTGATAATCAGAGAAAGAAGAACTATTATGCAGGGCACTGCTGGAGAAGCAAGGATAAAACATCCAGCAATTGCCTTCTCTAGAAACCCACATGTGAACATACAGGTATTGGTAGACCAAGAAGAGCATATATCAATTAACATGTGGTAGACACTAGATATCAAGCTGAGGATATGAAGTCTGTTATGAAAAATTAGGACATTGGGCATGGAAGAGTTGCATTGGTCTGGGCAAGTCGCCCAACCAGATAGATAGAAAGGTAGCCAGTTCATTTAGTAAATCACTAGTGCATTAATAGTGCTTTATTTCAATGTGATAATGCAGTAGAGTGAGAGTGAGTGAGTGAGTGAGTGAGTGAGTGAGTGTGCGCACACGCACACACACACGCACACACACACACACACACACACACACACACACACTTTTAGTCAACACTGAATGTATAGACAACTCATTAATCAAACCTGCTGCCAAGAATGTATTGTATGTATGTACAAGGTGATCTATCCACTTTACTTTAGGCACTTACTAATAGTGGGTTTAAAAGCAAGGTTTCCATAGATACTTTAAAAAAAAAGGCACTAAGTTGCTGATGAAATCCCATCACACACTGAAAGTAATCAAGCTGATCCCTTTTTTTCTCCACAGAGTTATTGTATGGCCAACTAAAGCCATGTGAGTGGATTTGGCAGACAGAAACTGGAAGAAGCTCATCATATATATGTGTGTATATGTCTGTGTTTGTCCCCCACCACTGCTTGACAGCTGGTGTGTTTACATCCCTGTAACTTAGTCATTCAGCAAAAGGAACTGATAAAATAAGTACAAGCAAAACAAAAAGTACTGGGGTTGATACATTCAACTAAAATTCTTCAAGGTAGTGCCCCAGCATGGCTGCAGTCTAGTGACTGAAACAAGTAAAAGATAAAAGATATAAAGACAAGGTATTTATATGTGTCTATATATATAGCGTTGACTACAAAAATTTATAGATACTTTCCATTGTACAGTATAACTTTGAGAAAAGAAAAAACTGTTAGTCTGTGTTCTATACCTGGCCAAATAGATAAGAAGCTCGTTTTGCAATCTTGACATCTTGAGCAAATGTCTTTTGCCACAGACTGGGATCAACCCAGGCTTTGTGAGTAAAACTGATAAAATAAAAACTGCAGAAGCCATCAAATGGATTATACAAGTAAATCAGAGGATCAAACAAGTCAAACACTGGATCATGGGGATTCTGCCTGAGGATTAAGATAAGGATACAAATATAAAACTTCACTATTTATGCTAGAGTTCTTCTCAATGTAAGCAGTTATTGCTTCCTGAGGGATGGGAGGGGCAGCAGAAAATCTTATATGAATACTAGGGATAAAAGGGGCAGTAGCAATAGAAGAGATTCATCTGTACAGTTTTTTCTTTTCAGTTTTAGACATTTATTTAAATATCAACTTTAAATGTGATATTATTATAAACTGCATTTTAGTAAAGGAAAAAACAATAATAACTGACTTTGTGTGTTGGCACTCCGTCGCTTACGATGTCGAGGGTGCCAGTTGATCCGATCAACAGAACAGCCTGCTCGTGAAATTAACGTGCAAGTGGCTGAGCACTCCACAGACACGTGTACCCTTAACGTAGTTCTTGGTGATATTCAGCGTGACACAGTGTGACAAGGCTGACCCTTTGAATTACAGGCACAACAAAAACAGGAAGTAAGAGTGAGAGAAAGTTGTGGTGAAAGAGTACAGCAGGGTTCGCCACCATCCCGTGCTGGAGCCTTGTGTAGCTTTAGGTGTTTTTGCTCAATAAACACTCACAATGCCCGGTCTGGGAATCGAAACCGTGATCCTATGACCG
The DNA here is from genome assembly GCF_001194135.2 of Octopus bimaculoides. Taxonomy (NCBI): domain Eukaryota; kingdom Metazoa; phylum Mollusca; class Cephalopoda; order Octopoda; family Octopodidae; genus Octopus; species Octopus bimaculoides. Next base: position 104,778,268 of record NC_068985.1, read on the forward strand.
CGAGTCCGCTGCCCTAACTACTGGGCCATTGAACCTCTACTACAACTGACTTTAAAGTGTGAATAAATAAAGAAAACCAAATATATACCACCTATGCTAATAGAAAGTTGGTGGTGAGTAATCACTTGCATTGAACTAGTACACAGAACTAAATTACTCTAGTCTGATATTACAAGTATTTACATTAAAAATGGGAGCAAACGTTGAATTGTAGCAAAGGAACATTGCGAAGAATGTTAGAAACAGAAAAGGTTGGGGTAGTAGTTACAAAAATCTCAGAAGCACTGGCATAGTACAATGAATGGGTAGGTTCGTTAAGGAAAGAACTGGAGGATTCATTATCAGAACAAACAACAATGAATTTACTTTGCTGATAAATTCAATAACACTAAGGAGTTTCCATGAGTAGCTGTAAAACCTATTTCATCACACTCAGGAGTTTCCAAGAGTAGCTGTAAAATATATCTCATGTCTGGCTAGCCTCACAGAAGTAAATCCCTGAGTTCTAAAGTAGAAATTGCATCTAGTGTCAGTGGCAAGTAGAGTAATATGCATCGTTTGAATATAGAATGCAATGCAAGAATGAATCTATATTTACCTGGTCAACAACAGTGCATTAACTGCTTAGACAATATATTAAGGTTTTATTTCTCATAATATTTCCACTAGTCAAAGAGACAATTCAACAACTAACCAATCAGATTGTACATGAAAAGTACTATGTAAGAAATTATCAAGTGTATAATAGCTGTGTCACTGACAGTGAGAAGAGAAAAATCATGGAAATTTCTATAAGGTGTCTCTTTCCAAGACAATACTTATATCTTTCTATTACAACCAAAAATACATTTCAATGGAAAGAAGTTTATCATACAAGAGAAGAATCCAACTGAAGTGGTTGGTGCCATCTATATCCTACCCAACAGCATACACAATATGTACCAAGCTATTAACTAAAACAGATAAAGTAAGAATTAATGTGATTTCTTCTACTGCAATCTAATTATATGATGGGGATTTCTAACTAATGTGCAAAATACATGCTATTGAGCATTTCATAAAATTGTATCTGTGCAAAAGAGGGAGAGAAAGAGAGAGGCCACATGTAAAAACCTGTTTGATAGTTAGTTACCATAGCAATAAATCATGCTTTCCTGATTTAAAAGTGCAATCTTTTATCTCATTACAATGACAATGGAAACAAACTTCTCGATACACAACAGTAGACACCTTTATATTTTGACATTTTTTCGTTAATTTTAGTGGAGGCATTTAATATAATTCATACAATTCTTTTTTTTTTTTTTTTTTT
>NC_068985.1:104779589-104788299 GCF_001194135.2 Octopus bimaculoides
AGGAAGGGGTGCAGCTCTAGTGACCTTTAGAGGCCCTTTTAGACTGATAGGATTGATGTAGTTGGCATTCTGTTTAAATATCTCTAGACTGATATCTGTATTTAATGAAGAACTAGACAGGTAAAGCAGAAAATTGGCAAGATGAAGAGTAGGAGAAAAGCAAGTAGCTAGTTCAGAGTAGCAGTGGCTATTGTAGTAACAACAGAAGAGGGAGATAGAGTGAAGGTACAGTGCTTCTGTGAATTAGAGGTTGAAGTTTGTCGATGAATGAATTTTGCCAGAAAATCAGATACTCAGACTCCTGTCTGGCTGGTTGGGAAGGCATGTGCTGCATTATCAGTACTAATGTAATAGCAAATTTAGCGTAGACAGTGGACCTGTGACTTCCAAATGTATGTATTATAAATGGCTTAGACATCCTAAGAAAGAAAGCCTAAAAAGGAAGATCTAGCATGTAAAAGAAAGCCACTTGTCACACCTCTAGCCCTACTAAATAAAGAACTGGAAAGAGATGCTGGTGAGAAAAGACTCATATTCTTCTTGAGAAAACAGAATTCTGAAGGTGGGTTGCCAGCACATAGATAACGCAACTGTTGCAATTTTGTAAGGAGAAAAACAAAAGAAAAAAAAAAAGACAGCAACTGATCAAAGCTGAAATATTTTGTGTCCAGAAACCTAATCTTTGGGTAACAGATTTGGCAATCTATATATTTGAGATTGTTATGAGAAATCTTTAAAGATTGAGAAGAGTAGCATTTGTAGAGATAAGGATTTTAAATGGCTAATAAAATAAGTTAGCATGAAAACAGGACAGTTTAGGCATTTCTGGTGAAGCCTTTCTCAAGGAAATGAAACAAAGATCCTGCCTAAAACATCAGATCTCACCACATAGCATGGTACACAAAGTCAAACAACTTACTCATCTCTGACAAACACCCAACTCTAAGAAGATCAATAAACAATAAATATTCTTTGAGTATGATATAGTAGACCTGTTTCATTTGTAGTTCAACATAAAATGTTTTATTACCTATAAATGTGCTTAACTATCTAGAGCTATTTAACATGTATCTCATTTCGCTGTTTATCGTTTACTTTTATCAAAGCTTTGCTCTTAGCAAAAAAACAAATTTCTGAGTGAAATTCTTCAACATAAAATTCAAAACTACCTATTATAAAGAAATACGATTTGAATTTTGTTTCTTAATTCCAAAAAATAGCTAAAAAAAAAAGCCAGTGAAGGTACAGTGCTTCTGTGAATTAGAGGTTGAAGTTTGTCGATGAATGAATTTTGCCAGAAAATCAGATACTCAGACTCCTGTCTGGCAACAATTAAAAACACTATAATAAATAAATGTACCAATTATGACTCCTTATGTTTCTTTACAGAGAAATATAAAAAAAGTAACAAATAATGCTAAGCTACCTATTTATTGTCTTTCCACACATTCCCTACCATTATGAAAATGGGAAATGCTTATACTAAGTTCTGACTGACATAATGGTCAGTGCTATGATGTTTATAATAGGCTGTACCAATGTCATATATTTATTCAGTAACACTGAAGTAAACAATAATACAATGGTTTATTCATAGTGCACTAAGCAAGAAAGGGAATGTAATAAATGATACTCTACCTTACAGCTCTTGGTATTATTTGGTTAAATATTACTAGTAGAGTACTGAAATCAAATACCAGTTATTTGGTATCCTGACTTATAAGTTGTTATGAAACAAACTTAATCCCTTTGATAGCAAGCCACCTGAGACCACCCTTGGTTCCATGATACAAACTTCACAAACTTCTTGTTTAAAGTGATCTAAATTAAAACCTTCCTTCAGAATTTTATGTTAAATTATTTAAGTTCCAAACACCAACTTAATTGTGATAAAATTAATTTACTAAATTCTTCATTATTTTCAAAATTAATTAAAACAAAGTTTAATAGAAATCTGGTAACAATAGGGTTAAAGTTATCATTATGACAAACAAAACTAGTTGGATCTTTCCAATACGAAAGTATAAATGTAAAAATTAAAATCTATAAACTGAAAAAAAATAATAAAATTGTTCCATTTGAAAACAACACATTATTTATCTAACTCATTACTTGCTAAAATTTTAAAGGGTAATTCAAGAAATACACCTACAAATGTTAACCTAACCTAAATGCAAAGACAGTGTCATCAAACAGGTTACCTGCCAGTTACAGATACTGCAGTGGAGGCGCAATGGCCCAGTGGTTAGGGCAGCGGACTCGCGGTCATAGGATCGCGGTTTCGATTCCCAGATCGGGCGCTGTGAGTGTTTATTGAGCAAAAACACCTAAAGCTCCAGCAGGCTACGGCAGGGGATGGTGGCGAACCCTGCTGTACTCTTTCACCACAACTTTCTCTCACACTTACTTCCTGTTTCTGCTGTGCCTGTAATTCAAAGGGTCAGCCTTGTCACACTGTGTCATGCTGAATATCCCCGAGAACTACATTAAGGGTACACGTGTCTGTGGAATGCTCAGCCACTTGCACGTTAATTTCACGAGCAGGCTGTTCCATTGATCGAATCAACTGGAACCCTCGACGTCATAAGCAACGGAGTGCCAACAACAGCAACAGATACTGCAAAACTTAATTCTGTTGATAATGAATCTACACAGAATATGATGTAAATGCTATTATACTTTTTATATAGACTACAGGATTAAAAGGAAAATTTAGTTTCTTCTCAAAATATTTCCTCTGGAGTTTATTGATATTCTTATCATGAATCAGTAAAAGAAAAGAAACTTAGTTTGAATTTGAAATATAAGCAATACCTTTTTCCTTTAATAAGCATTCAACTTTAGCTTCACTGCGAAAATTAAATAAAGTGCTTACATCCCAGCTTTTATCTTTCTATAGCAAGAGAAAATGGGATCAATCTTAGTTTCTAATCTTATTAGATCTTCTTCAGAGAAACAATACCCATTTTCTGTTTACAGAGAAATTAATAGCTTCTAGCTGTATATAAATTAGGATACATCTAAACCGGCCAATCTAATTTGTATAACAGTACATGCACTAATATCATGGATTAATTCATTCATAGTGCACTACACAGTCTTTTTGGATAATTTGAAATGTAAGATGTGTGCTTTCTTTTTTAATAAACATAAAACTTGTAATGTAACTCATTTATACTTAGGCTAAAACCATATCATTAATTAATAAAAAGATACACCTCACATTTGAAATTACCCCCAAACTTCTATCTGGTGCACTAGTGCACTATGAATGAATGAAATGACCCTTGTTGTCAGCCATATGCAAATTATAGTAACTAACTTAGCTGGAACCTAGTTTGCATAGACTACAAATAGCAGTATGCTACTCAAGACCCATGAATAGAAGATATGTGTGCTTTCTCTGATAAAGATCTAAGAAGACTAGAAGCTAATCAAATTGCTTTCACTTTTCCTTCATCAAGGTTAACTCTATATGTTTATTAAGAATTATTTTAAATTATCTTTTAAAAAAATCTGTGTAGTGCACTGTGAATACCCTTATTTTTCATTTAAATTGTTTTTACTGATCTCAATGTTAAGGAAACTATCATTAAAAAAAAACCTTTTCATGTCTCTACCTACATATATTAGTTTACACAACTCTGGTTTTATTTCTATAGATCTTCATTGATTAGGGGACAACATCCCTCTGTGTAGGCAGCTGGATACATTTTCATGTACCACCTCCCTCTTCACAAACAATCATGGATTTAAAATCATGATAGAGTAACCCTAACCCTGCTAATCATCAATACCTTGTCCAATAATCCCTATAAAAGGTACTAAGCACTTCCTCTTCTTCTTCAATCCAACAAAATTAAATGTAGTTCACACAATTGTTGAAACTAGAAGCAAAGAGCATTTATAAACACTTGTCATGTAAATGAATTTTTATAGGAAACATGTATTGATTAGTGATATTGCTCTGGAGTTAAACAACTTCACTTGCAACAAACCACACTATATACGTTTAAGTCTAGTAAATCAACCAGCAAATATTCCGTTGATGTTAATGCAACAGTCAAAGTTCATTAGAATTATACTTATTCAGAGAAACACTAATATATATAAAAATGCATGTACTTTTTTTATTCTCTTGCCTATACATTGCATACTTTATCTACATATAATATATAATGTTTTGCTTTTTATATCTAATTTCAGCTTAAACTGCAAACAGCACATTTTAATACGGCATGGCATTTTTTTTTTTTTTTGTGTGTGTTAACTCAGCAAATAAATGTTGGCTGTTTTGTTTGATAGCAATAAGAAATGAAATTAAGTAAAAATAATGAGTAATGACAGTAATTATTTTTAAAAAATTATAATTTCAGTAGTTCATATTCTCAGTAGTGCAAAATTTTAATATACCAGGACAGAGAAACAGAAAATATTCAGAAATATTCAGTGAAACTAGAAAACATTGCTGACCTAAGCAGTCATATCACTAGTATTGAAATAGAGGAAAAAGAAGTTAAACAGAGTGGGTGGAAAAGGAAATAAGGAAAGTGCAACTCTGGTATAAAAGTTTGAAATAGTAAGAGGATGAGAGAAAAAGAGCGAGAGAGAGAGAGAGAGAGAGAGAGAGGGCAGAGAAAAGAAAAACTGAACAAACACATATACAATATCAACATGGTGCATATAGAGAAAATATTCCTGAATAAACTGAAAGTTTTAAAACGTTATCCCAACAGAGAAACTCAGCAGAATTGTGAAACAAGAAAATCAAAAGTAAGACAGAAAGTTCTTCCAAATTACTGAAAAGATACTATGTTATAGATTGTTTAAAATTTGTTAACATATTTCTATTGGAATACACTGTCCTTGAATCAGTTCATTTTGAAAAAAAAAACAAGTTTTGTTATTATTAAGTTGGTGCTTCAGGCAGTGAGTTGGCAGGAGGAGCATTAGCACACTGGACAAAATGATTAATGGCATTTCTTCCAGCTTTTCATTCTGAGTTCAAATTCTACTGAGATCAACTTTGCCTTTCATCCTTTTGGGGTCAATAAATTAAGTACCAGTGAAACATCGGGGTCAATGTAACCAACTAGTCCCCTTCCCCAAAATTTCAGGCCTTGTACCTTTAGTAGAAAAGATTACTATTGTAGTTGTTCTTGTTGACTAAAAAGAACCTAACAAGCTGTAATCTAATCATTCACTTCTCTACCAACTTTAGTCCCATACTTCTACCTGTCTCAGCAGAATCTCATATTTCCCAAATACATAGTTGCTTAAAACATTTAGCAGAGCATGATATCATAAGAAAACTTCAAAATCTGCAGCTGGCAGAAGCTTCATCAATAAAAATTATTTCATTCATATTTCCCCATTCATCACTTATCAAGTTTCATCTCAAAATTCCTTCTCAGCTTCATCAACACAGACACTAAAAGCAATGGCTACAACTAAGCTAAGATGTAGATTTTAAGCTTCTTGCAGCTTAAAACATCAGATAATTGAAACTTATGAGGATATCAATTTGTTTCTTATCAAGAAGAGATTGTGTGAGATGTAAATATTGTCAAGTACAGTAATCCCTCGACTATCATGGGTGTTACATTTCAATACCTCCACAGAAATAATTAAAATCTAAAAAAATATAAATACCTAACGGCCGCAGAAACCCATGATATACTGAGGATTCTGCGATATAAATTTACATATATTAGCCAGAAAAATCCACAATGTACTGAGTGCGCAATAGGTGAACCGTGATGTACTGAGTGTGCGATAGGTGATCCGCGATATGGCAAGGGATTACTGTAATGTGTCATTTAATTTCATTTTAAAAACTCTAGACAAAATAAGAAACTTAAAAACTAAAAACAAAAAATACAAAGGTTAATGGAAGCCACAGTCAAAGTAACATGAATTAAAGTAAAACATAATAGACAATCAGTGAAGTGAAAGAAATTCAAGAAGATATATATTCATACAGCCAAATGAGAGCCAAGAGACAAACACACAGAAGCAAACAAGAGCCAGGACACACACACACACACACACACACACACACACACACACAGACAAATGAGAGCCAAGAAAGAGGTACATATATAGAGGCAAATGAGAGCCATGAGAGAGAGAGAGAAAGAAAGAGAGAGGGACACAAACACAGCAGTAAACAAGAACTAGAAAAGACACATACACACATGTACAGACAATGGGATCTAGGAGACACACACACGCAAATGATAGCACGGAGGCAGGCACACAGACAAATGGGAGCCCAGAGATACACAAACAGGGAAAATGGGAGCCAAGAAATAAGCACAAACAAACTGAAGCCATGAAACAAATACACAGGCAATGGCAGCAAGCAGCCATTATGTAACAAGGTAAGAGGAGTAGAAGACAGATGACAAAAGGGAACAAGACTGGGAACAAAATCTTGATTGAAATTTGACCATTTTGGTACCAACACACCTGAGACTGCCCTTCAGGGATCTAAAACCTTTCCATCAACATTTCATCCTAATTTATGTTTCAAACACCAGCTTCGTTATGATAAAGCTATTATACAAAATTCCTCTTTATTTTCAAAATTAATTGAAACAGTGTATTTCAGTAGAAATATAACAAAAGGGTTATGCACATTTGAGTGAAGTTTATCAAAATAAATAAAAGGCTTGTCTAGATTTATTTTCACAAGGTAAGTAGCAAAGATTTCAATGAAAACATAAATCCTCAATATCGTTTTTTTTTTTCTCCCCCAAGAATGATAGAAAGTTATGGATTTGAATGACAACCTTATGGCATTTTTAAAATATTTATCACAAAAAGAGTACAATGGGAAACAAGGACCTGTCAAAGAAAAAGAAGAGAAGTGAAATTTTAAACAGATACTTCAACAGAAGCTTTCAGAAACACAACACCAGCTAGATAATTCTTCAATATTAAGATAACATTACTGTTACAAAATCTGTCCAACCATTAATCATTCCAGAAGCTTCTTGGTATCAATGACAAGTAATTTATTATTAAGAACCTAACACAAGCAAATTTAATGCATAATAATAATCATAGCAATAACAACAACAACCACCAAAATCAATTTCTAAAACAGACCCAAATTCCTTGAAATCTGCATGTAGCATTATACTGAAAAACTTCTAAATTGGGTACATTAACAGGTTTAATCCTCCACAACTTGCACCAAATCCATTAAGTCTATTAACAAAAAGTAGAACTGACTATTCAGAAAAGTAACTTCACACTTATCTCCAGCTATTAGTGTCATACGTAATATTCATAAAAAATGTACAATAATATATAAATTTTGCATAAACATTATCAAATGTACACACCGTTGAGACCATGCACATATGTGTACACACACACACATACACACGAGAAAAATGGTATTGTTATTTATACTTACTACTTCAGTTCCTAAATCTGAGCATTACTACGAGTAGAATTTTCATAAAGTTTACAATGATTAGATGTTGCTATAACATCAACAAGGTGGGTATGAGAGGTTTTGGTAAAGCCATTTTGATGCAGTCTAGTTGGCATCTCTGATTCGATGCTGACTTATTTGACATCAGACATTTTAATGTTACTCTCATTCCCTCCTGCTCTTTCTCTGTATTTATGTGTGAGCACCAAGTTCTCTTTGTATGTATATGTCTCTTTCACTCTCTCTTCCTTCCCCTTTCTCACTCTATCGATCTATAAGTATATATTTCAGCATACCTGTGTGTATGTGTTTCTTTTCATTACTAAAACAGGTGTGAAGGTGCATTCAGCCAAACCAAAATGTCAATACCCAAACAGTCACACCCATTTATTTCATTCCAAGTTTTGGAGTAGTAGGGAAGGATAATTTTACTGTGAACATATTAAATATTTGAAAATTTACTGCTACAAAAAGGACAACACACCAACAGAGGAAAAGTTTGGCCTCAAAGCCGCAACTGCGTATCCCAAATTGACATACATGCCTACATGCATGTATGCATGCATGTCATCACCATTGGCTTAATGTCCACTTTTCCCTACTTACATAGTCAATTTTCTTTGGTTAGATGTCCTTCCTGTTGCCAACCCTTAACTGTTTCCTAGTAAGGTAATCTTTTTCCCTTGGCTAGACATGCTTTCATGGAAGACCAGAAATGAATGATACCATTTGTATGATGGTGACTTCACAACTATAGCATCTGCCAATACAAGGAGACACAAGTGTACACACATGGCATGAAACTGTAATTATTCTTTAGATAATAACTGATGAGAATTGAGCATAACCATGCCATGTGTGTGAATTTTCTGTTTGTCCCTTTGTTGTACTTCTGTTTAATTTTTGAAACTTCTCTCTCTCGACAGACAGACAGACAAACTGATAAGGAAAATAAGACAAGGTAGAAAATGCTAAAATAATTTTATCATGAAGTACATTTTAGTACTGGTTTCCATCTTTTAAACTTTTTCAACTAAGAGTAAAATAAGAAAAACAATTAAACTGGAGAAAAAAATTATCAAGTGAAATGTTTTGTAGATATTTCCATAGTCTTTAAATAGGTAAATATTTCATAGTCTTCAGATGTCTGTCTCTCTCTCTCTATTCTTTTGTGAATGCCTCATAGGTTGGTAGTAGTAAAGCTGAAGGAATAGTATGGGTACAGAGAATTGATGGTTTAAGCAGGAGCAACCGAGGGAGGAG
>NC_068985.1:104788762-104794763 GCF_001194135.2 Octopus bimaculoides
ATATATATATATATATATATATATATATATATACATACATACATACACACACGATAGGCTTCTTTCAGTTTCTATCTACCAGATCTTAACCATGTAGTTTGGAAACAAACTTCTTAACCATACAGCCATGTTTGTACCATTATACATATAGAACAGATTCAAAACTATTTTTAAAAAAGGTTGCATTTAGACATACACTAATTAATACAACTGGCTTTCACTCAGGTATATACCAGTTCAATTATCATTAATTTTCAGTTTAATAGTTGTTTACAAAAGAATGTTACTTGAGTAATACTGAACTTTTCATATCTACTTCATTCTATAAAACAGTTAGGGTGTACAGGAATTTAATGGTAGTTAATGACCGTCAACTACGGCTACATACAGGTCAACTATGCATGAATAAATACAGTTTCAACCATTTGCACTAAAGAAATTAGCTTCTGCAAAATCCATGAAAGTTAAGGTTACTATTTCAGTAGTCTGCTGTTTGGGAATTTTAGCAGATGTCATCAGTGAAACAATTGACTGACACAATTTTTAGTATTAAAATGTAATCATTAGATAGGTGACAATAAGACATATTCAGAACAATAAATAAAACAAAGGTTGACTTCCATTATGTATGCATGTGAAACTTTTCTTTTTCTTTTTAACATTAAGATTTAGGAATCTGATTGTTTGATAGATAAGAAATGATTAAAGAGGAAAATATTATGTATTTACCTGCATGATAATTAAAATATTTTAGTGGGTGGTTTAATACTAAATTCACATTGTTAGTGGACTGATGAATATATTGCACGACTACACCATTACCTGGATCTTGAAATTCTTTAAAAGAGTCTACTCTGTTGCAAGGACTTGGACCAGGCCTTCAGATTGAGAATAACTTCCTCTTAGCAGTCATGGAGGGCATGGAAAGATTCATGGGTGCACCCTTCACTCTGCTGACTAAGACATTAAAAAAAAACAAAAAAACAACCAGATACTAAATTCTAAATCATCATCATCACTGTAATCATGATCCCACACATACAAATTTCCATGATGGCATCAGATAAACAGACAAAGTAACCTAAACAAGAAAGATGGCGTTAATAGCAGTATACCAAAAAGAATAATAATACAGTTATTTTGATTAATTTACTGAATATGACACCAAAAAACTTTCATGTATTGAAACAAAGGAGAAATGTTGCTGTTTCCAACTTCAATCACACCTGATTTGATATCAACTGTAAGCCTTGTCCAACATATGTGAACATATGTGAATGCTCAACACACTATACCTTTTTAGCAGGAAACCACTATAAAGTAAATATTAACTTGCCATAAACTGAACTGCTCACTGAAGGTATCTGACATACACTGCCGTAATTCTCTATTTCAACAAACAAGCAAACTCTAGAAGACCAAGAAAAACACACAAATACATATGTTACACATTGTTTGTTGTTGACAGGGAAGTGACAAAAAATCTTTTATTTCTTACTAATCTAAGTATAGAGTATAGGAAATAAATATGATAGTGATAAATTCCATGGGAAATTAAACATACTGACAAGCAGATCAAAGAAAAACAAGGTCATTAACCATATTGCAAACGATAGCTAAGTCACAGCTTTACAGTAGTGCACATGTCAAGCCGCTACCAATGATCCTTTACAGATCTTTTTTAACAGGAAAAAAGTAGTCGATTTAACACAAATCAGTATATCATGTTTACTTCATACATCTCAACAGCATAAATGCCAACACTGATCTCTTCAGACTATTGAAAATAAGATTTTAAGATACTAAATCCTTTCTCACATTTCCCTCTACCCTTGTCACCATGACAAAAACCTTGAATTTGTTTCAAAGTTGAAGCAAATGAACCACTTTTTTGTGGCCGTTGCCAGTACCGCCTGACTGGCATTCGTGCCAGTGGCACGTAAAAGCACCCACTACACTCTCTGAGTGGTTGGCGTTAGGAAGGACATCCAGCTGTAGAAACTCTACCAAATCAGATTGGAGCCTGGTATAGCCATCTGGTTTCACCAGTCCTCAGTCAAATCATCCAACCCATGCTAGCATGGAAAGCGGACGTTAAACGACGATGATGATGATGAAGAGTACCCTTTGAAATGTCATAGATTCTATCCTCCACCAAGCCCAATCCATCACGCATATTTCCACACCTTCACCACACATTTGCTTGACCAATGTCTGGATTCCCTTATCCCTCACACTTCACCTTACAACTTAACAGCTTCAGTACAGCATCCTTTGCAAATTGCACTTTCTGCTTATCAAACACCCACAACCACTCCTATCTTTCCTTGAGTTTTCATTTCCATCCTTCAAAAGGGGTAAAAGTCTATACAGCCTTCTAGAAAGTAACAGTATCCACTCCCCCAACTAATCATACCCAGCCAAGCACTTCCATGTGTTGCCAAAATCAATGCCTTATTTGTCCCTTCATTTCTCATAGATTTCCATACATATCCTCTAATTAGAGGAAAAATACACCTCACATTTCTGCCTATAAAGATGGGTCAACCAGCCTTGAAATATATCAGGATAAAACTCATTTATTTTCTGAGTGCAGAGAGAACAAAATGTATTAACAGTTGCTCTCTTCCTCTCTCAAGCAGGAGAGCATTATAAACTATAGTCTAATTACTGTGGACTAAATTCATCTTAGATTTTCTGATACATATTATCTATGCATAAAATATTAATTTTTTAATAACACCACAAATTAGTCAGCTACTTCAGCTTCGTCCTGATTTATACTTGATTTAAATAGTGACTGTTATCAAATTCTCTTCATAAGTAGAAGGATGAAATGCACTTATCCTCTAAAGAATGGCCAACCAGCCTTGAAACATATCAGGACCATCTTTACTTTTTTGTGTGCAAAGACAATAAGAAGTATTTACATTTGATTACTTTCTATAGCATGGCTGTTATAAACTGCAGGCAAACAAGATTAAATTTAACTAAGATTTTCTAATACACATTGTGATTTCAATATCTATACATCTCTCTCTCTCTCTCTCTCTCTACACACACATATATACATGTAGAGAAAGAAAGAGAGAAAGGAGTGGAGGTAGGGTGCTGTAGTTTGCTTGAAGCATTACAGAACATGTAGAAAGTCAATGTGTTACAGAAGGATATAGCAATGCAGAGTGAATGTTGAATATCAGTAATCATAATTACAAAGATATTGAAATGTTGCATTAGAAATATTTACTTGGTCCTGATGTTTTGAGTAAAATACCCCTTTACAAAGGCATTAAGTGAACAGAAACCTAGACTGGTAAGAGTTCTACAGGCCTGTAAGGCAATTTACCTAGAATGTCACTCTAATGTAAAACCTACAATTTGCTGGTCACTACAACCACCTTAGCTTGCTGAGCCACTATGGTCAAACCTCCAAGTCAAAAGAGTGCCATCTATCAATCAAACAGTGAACAAAAGGATGAAAAAAAATAGACACCCATTAGGTTGGTATGCTGATGAATTGTCATGACAACCTAATGGACTTGTAATTTATCTCTTTCTCTTGTTCTCTAAATGATTACATAAAGGTGTATTTTACTCAAAACATCAGAACCGAACAAGTATTTCTAAGATAAAACTGCAATATCTTTGTTGATGGCGTTATTGATATTTAATGTTCGATCTGCATTGCTACAGCCTTCTATAACACACCGATTTATATACATATACACACATACACATTAGCTTGCATTACATATAAGCTACAATGACATGAATAACTTTGTACATTTTCCCAGCTAGATTGGTTGTTTTCCAACCAGTTCATCAATATGAATGATAACAATCTCTTTGTGAATCACTGATTAGAAACCTGCTTTAAACAATCAGCAACCCTCAACAGCTAATAACAATTACTAACATTTACAAACAATATTTTTTATGTAAAACATTGACCTAAAGTCTATAGAATTTTATTTATTTTTTTCTACTTATAAGTAGCTTTTTATTAAAAAAGGTAATGTATGACAAGGTAGCATTGTATATACATATATGCAAACATAAATGTGCATTTTAAAAAAATATCAGGAATAACAGAGCAGTTTTCTGAGCAATTTTGCATACGAAGTTACCTGATAGATGTTCAACAGAATATTCAACAACCTAACCACCTAAAAGTTTTAGTCACCTATTTTTAAAATACTCTAATTATTTTCTTTAGCTAATGGACAAATGCAATATGACAGCCAAATAGCATTTAGCAGAGAATCTTAATTTTGATACTACCAAATTAAAGATTAAGAATCTCAATAAATTGTAGTTTGTAATTACATTGATTTCTAATCAAACTCACTGTAAAAGTAATCCTATCAAGCAGCTCAGACCTAACACACATTTTTGCAGTTGTTTTTTTTCCTTTTTTTTAACCTGTTTTTCTATCAAATGAATTGCACTTCAATTCATATCTACTAATATTCAATATATTTTAAGTTTAATTATTAAAATTTTTTTTTTTTTTAATCAAGCAGTATGTATGTTTGTGGGTGTCTGCATGCATGAATGCTTTCATCAGATATTACCTACAGAAACACTGCCAAGAACAATAAATAACCAAATAAATCAATTTTAAAAATTAAAAATAACAGGTTGAAAGTAATTCTAATACTCTCATTAATAAAACTGTAAATACTAGTATCTAAACTTATTAATTTACAATTGATTTTTTTTTTTTTTTATATTTTTCCATATTAATTTCCATGCTAATAATATGAGAAGTTTATTTAACTTTTTTTTGTTCCCATATGTCTGTTGAAATACACTGCCTTTCTTTCAAATTAATTTTTAAAATAATGATGAGTTTAGTAAAATAATTTTATCATTATGAAACAGGTGTTTGGAACATAAATTAATGTGGAATTTTAATGAAAGATTTTAATTTAGATCATTTTAAACAGGAAGTTTGTGTTTAGAACAAGATGTGGCCTTAGATGGGTTGGTAACAAAAGGGTTAATACTGTCATATTAAACACGCCAGTTATTTTTCTAGGTTATCATTATGAATACCATACATGTCAGTGTATATATGATGGACTCTTAACCTTAAAAAAGAAAAGAAACACAAGAGATCATCTTACACATAAGTATAAAATCTGAACCTAAACATCATGTGATTTAGTGGATCCCAACACCAATAGTCTTAATTCTCAATATTTTCTATTGAAACTTAGAAGTAGGTTTGTGAAACTAGAATAGTAATACAGTTTGAAATAAGAATAATAAAAATGTTGTACAAGTCTATTAAACATAGCTTAAGATAACAGCACAGCAGCCTTAAGCTGACATACACCTGTTGGGTACATTTGACATATATTATGGTAAGTAGCTAACATTCTTACCATTATTTAAAATGGACTGCCTAAATTTTGCTAACCAAGACTACTGTCACTTAGAAGTGTACTAAACAGCATCAGTCCACAGTTTTAATAACTATTATAGATAACAATTGTTGATTTTGCTTCAGTGTATACTAAAACATACCTAAAAAAAAAACTCGTTAGTATCTATCTTGGGAAAACTTCTCAAACACTGAACCAAAACCAACACTTATTGTGAAATACTGTTAGATAGTTTATACAGCAAGTATAGCTCGAAACTACATTTTAAATAGAATTTCAGTAAGTATTCTTTCATACATAGTCACCTTATACACTGGCATTTATGATCTAGTGAGTACCACTTCAAGTTTTAACTCTGTAAAGCTCAAGTTGTTCACAAAATTCATATTTGTCTTTGGTCATTTGAGGAATTTCCTTATATATATATTTCTCTAATTAACAATCATTTATCTAAAAGATACCTTTTGGTCTCCATTTCTTCAAAACATTCATTCAGCACATACTGATTCTTTTGCTTCTTAAAAAAATATGTTTGTCATATATGGTATTAATACAGAGTCCAAAAGCATTTTCCCTTTCTCCCCTGAAATATATCAACTTTATCTTTATAG
>NC_068985.1:104794773-104796682 GCF_001194135.2 Octopus bimaculoides
ATATATATATAAATCTCATGCCAGTATATCTACACATTCATCTCTCTCTCTCTCTCTGTATGCACTATGTTTGACAATTATAATCACAAATGGTGATTTAACACTGTACGGGAGGCCATTAGAAAACGACCAAATTGATAGGAAAAAGGAAACTGGACTTGTGTGAACATCATTTTCAAAAACATCTAACAAGCATGACAAAAATCTCCATAGAAACTGTTTTTCTTTTAAGTGGAAAAGAAAAAAAATCACTTCAAAGGTAGCTATTTTTATAATTTAGTTTTGGTTATCTAAAGAAGACAAAGTCTTCTATCATTTTAATAACTAAATTCCAGGATGTTAAAAGTTTCCAGAAAGATGAAGTTTTTAAAATTTAACTCGATATAATATGAAAATAATTTGTGATCACAAAATTAGATTGAAAATTATGAAATACAGATATAGGCTGGGCTGCAGCTATGATTTGAGGTTCAGTAATCATCAACATTATCACCTGGGCCATCTTAACAGTATTATAAGCCCTTGGGAAAATCAGAGCACTGGACTTTATAGTATTTGTTTATTGATAAGCCACAACATAGATCAAAATTGGGTCCCTACACACATGAAGCTCCCAGGCAAATCAGTGCACTGGGCCTTATAGTATTTATTTATTTATTTATTGACAACAAGCGAAAACATACAGAGATAAGAACTGGGCCTCCAGACTTGTGAGGCCTCTGGGCAACTAGCCAAAGTGCCCATGCCTTAAGATAACAATACATGTCAGAGCAAGTGTCTCCTACTTATATAGCCTTCAAAGAGAATTTATTGATACAATTGTATTGCATAATGTGTGGAGGCATGCAATGCCCCAATGGTTAGGGCAGTGGACTCGTGGTCAAAGGATTGCGGTTTCAATTCCCAGACCAGGCATTTTGAGTGTTTATTCAATAAGCATCAGCCAGTGTCAATGGTGGTTCCAGAAATTCCAAGCAGGAAACTACAGCCTAGGAGATGAGCTTTGTCCTGGAAGATCTGTAGAGCTCAACGATGATGTCCTGCAAGCCCTGGTGGAACAAAATCCCATCATAACTGTTGAGGAACTAGCAGAGAAGCTTGGATTTGGTTATTCAACCATTCACTGACACCTGCATGCCATCAGAAAAGTCAGCAAATTGGGTCAATGGGTTCCTCACAAACTTTCCAAGTCTAATCATGTGCAGAGAGTGAATGTTTGCTCTTCTTTCCTGTTACATTTCATAAATGAACCTTTTTTGGACCAAAGAGTGACTGGTGATGAGAAATGGGTTCTCTATAAAAATGTTAAACACCAAAGAGAGTCGGTAGGGAAAGAAGAAACACCAGCACCCCGGGCTAAAGGGCTTCAACCACACAAGGTATTGTTATCTGTTTGGTGGGATATGAAAGGTTTAGTCCACTTTGAACTTTTAAACTCAAACCAAAAGATAACAAAGGAGATCTGCTACGAGCAGCTTGAGCCGTTTAAGTCAGCACTAGAAGAAAAATGACCATCTTTGCTTTCAAGACGAAAGGTGTTCTTCCATCAGGATAATTCTCAACCACATAGAGCGAGGATGATATTCCAAAGGCTGGAGCAGTTTGAATGGAAAATGATGCCCCACCCACCATATTTGGCAGACAGTGCTCCATCTGATTATCATTTATTCTGCAGTTATCAAAATCATTTGGACAGAAAAAATATGAATTCTACAGAAGAGGTCAGAACAGTACTGGAGGAGTATGTTTTGTCACAGACAAGTGAATTTTAGAAGAGGGGCCTTACAAGTCTACCAGATAGATGTAAGAGCATTGTAGAAAATGAAGGAGAGTATATTTTAGATTAAAAAAGAACTTTATCTTAATTTTGAAAAATAAAAGAAGTATTAAAAAAAAACTGCATTATTTA
>NC_068985.1:104796692-104804162 GCF_001194135.2 Octopus bimaculoides
ATATATATATATATATATATATATATATATATATATATATAATGCTTTGCTTAAGCTAAACAGTGTTAAATTTACATTCCTTAGATATTTTATGACTGTTGGTCACTAAGCTTTTACAAAGTTAATGGAATAACAAATCCCTTACTTGAAAAATAGGTAAGGGTTTGCAACAGTAAAAGTACCCGGCTATAAGATCCTGCTTCAAATATGTCCCCATCAAACTCATGTAAACATGGAAAAACCGCATTAAAAATAAAATCAAATGAACAAAAATAAAACAAAACTAATTATTGTTTTGCCTTTTAAAAAAATGGGTTGTAAAAATAGCTTACTTTACAAAATTCATCAATTAATAAGACATCTTCCTTTTTATAAAACTCATTTATTAAAATTGGTATTTAGCAGGTGATGAAATGAAATGTTTTAAACTGTATCCATAGCACACACACAAACACAAACATGCACAATCTTGCTAGAATAGGTCAGTGACAAGAATTTAGGTCACTATATACCATTGGTTACATTGGAGAAAGGTTTAACAAGTACAACTATCCTTACTAGTTGTTGGCTTTTAAAATGGTATTTTGTTCAAACTCTGAAAGGGTCAACAGTACCACCAACAGATCATTGTCAAGGAAAACAGAAAAAAAATTGTATTTTCAGCTATTATAAATGAAATCTTGAGAAAAGCTAATAGCTACAACATTTTGTTCATAACATTTCATCTACAAAAAATATACACATACCAAATTGTGCATGCATCTAATCACACCCACACATGAAACATGAAAGGAAGTGACATCCAAGATGATTAGTCAAAGAGGAATTAACTGTGTAGAAAATATTAATTTAATCACAGCCACTTTTTAAACTTGTTGCAACCCATAACAGAGAGAGTGGGGAGCAAGAGAGAGGGGATTATAAGGAAATACTCCTCTAAACTGCACTGTCTTTCTATTTGAATGAGTACCAGGAAGTACAGAAGTTAAAAAGATTTATCAATATAATTATCATTGTCATCATTCTTTTCCCATACTGGCATGGGTTGGATGTTTTGGCAAGATCCAGCAAGGGCTGTATTGAGCTCTGATGTCAGCTTTGGCATGGCTTTTATGACCAGATGCCATTTGTAACACCAACCACTTTACAGTGTGTGTGGTGGTGTTTTTTTTTTTTATATTTTGTTGGGGCTTTTTCCACTGGCATTAGTGAGGTTGCCTAGTAACTTGCAAAACAGGAAAAACTAAGCTGAGGTGGGGGAGAATATATTCATATTTACATTATGACATTTAGTTTTTTATGCTTTAAATAAATCTATCTTGCAAATGAGAGACTGTGTACAGCCTTCAAATACAAAATCAAATTAACTGTAAGCACATGCATACACTCAGCTGACCAGGAAATCAAGCATGCAAAGAATGCTGGACTCCTTCTGCCTAAGAAAGAAGCTACCATTTCAAACTTTTCACTTTGCTGGACAAACCTTTTAACAGAGTGATAATAAAACAGTTGACCACCTCTACCAACCAGTATTAGCAGAGCACTTGACCTTTCAAATCAATGCATTCCAATGAACCTGCATCTTCATCTCACCACTGTGGCTGTCCCAGCACATCCCTAACCCAATGGCTGAAACTGGAACAAGTTTTTTGACCAATAACAATATTACCAGTTTTTAGACTAAAACTATCACCTTTAAAAGATGATATACTTTTCTTAATTTATATCTACACAAAGTTTCAATTATTTGGTCTCTGATTATAATCAAATGTCTTAATTACTAGAATAGTAATGCTCAAAGTATTAAACTAGTTTTGTTCTTAAATATATCATCATCATCATCAATTATACATACACTTTTCATGCTTGAATATGTCACACAATTTGAGGTGGATTTTCTAAGGCTGAATGCTCTTCCTGCTGCAGTGAACTAGTTTTCAAGTAAAATAATATTTCCTCAAAGTTAGACATGTTTACACAAAAAATTGAAAATGAAGGATATTACTTGAATGATAGTGACAAGGAAATACAAGCACACACACACACACACACACACACAATGGGCTTCTGTCAGTTTACATCTGCCAAATCCAGGACCAGGGATTATAACAGCAGACACTTATGAACTCAAAACCATGTGGTTGAGAAGCAACCTCCTTAACCACGCAGTCATTCATACACTACATAGTACTGAAATAATAACTGAGAAATTTACTTTAAGATGGTTAGGTACCAGCTGTTAATATAGCTGGACTTTATTTGGTAATGGTATAGGCTACTGCTTCTATTTTCTTGTTAGTGCTGTCAGCTTCTCATGATAAATGTTCAACACCATAGGCTGTATGTATTAGAGATATAAAGTTAACAGTAATAGCTCAGCTTGGCTATAGGCTCATATAAAGAGTACTTACAATGCTAACACATAATTTACTGGCAATAATTAGATGCTAGCTTGTAGTTTTATTACTTTTATAGCTGCCTGGGGTAGACATTTAACTCTCTTAGATATAAATTCACACAACAAAAGCTGGCATTATCCCTTATAACATCTCAACTGTATCAGTGTCAATGATTAGATGAACATTGGAAAGTATAGCAATATGACACCAAAACATCAACAATAAGAGACGTAGAAATGACAAAAATGAATAAACCAAGTGCAATGCTGGAAATTTGAAAAGATAAACTACAGAGTCATGAAAGATGTTATGCATTAAGGAGTGCAGCTGCAGTATATGTTCAACCAATGCAATAGTATGAATGCAAGACAATGTTCTGGAACAAAGCAAGAAGTATTAGTCAGTGAGTAATATTTTTCACCCCCTCATTGCATGCTTTCTTGTCTAGTTAGCTTTTTGGTATTCTTTGCATTAAATATGTAAACACAAACTTAATTATTTCCTCTTGCAGATGGCATCTAATATTAAACTGTTCTCTGAACATTTCTATTTTTGTATGCCAACCTTATGCATTGACTTAATGATTCTCTCATCACCACTTCAGCATATACAATGAAGTCTATGCTTCACAGAGGAGGTCTAATGAGAGTCAAACATCTCCAGAGTTGTCTCCCATACTTGTCAAACATTTCAATATTAGTCACTGACTGATACTCCTTGTTTTCCTCTCAAGCATAATTTGTTTCTAATTAGCTATTTAATGACATCATTAATGTGTGTACTATTTTCTAGAGATCTATTTCATGGCATTATATAAACACTAACTTAACTATAAATCATGATTCTCTCTCTTTCTCTCCCTCTTTATTTTTTTGTTACATACATACATACATACATACATACATACATACATACATACATACATGTCACGTAAGCAATAATTAATGCAATCCAGATTGAAACAACACTGATAACTAGCTAAACTAATCTATATTGAATATTAATACTATTTGCGGTAATATCTATTTTATTAATAAATTTATTGATTCCCTGTAATATATAAATGTGAATACTCCACACACACACACACACTCACCTATACCTCTTACAAATTACTTCAACAGTGGCAATGTGCATGACCTATTTGATCAGAGGTATTCATTAGCAGCTGCCCAGCTCCTTTGGGGAAGGGGATAGAAATAAAGGTATTTATTGTAACGCTAACTTTTCAAGTAATACACAGCTACAATTTAAGAATCAAACCCAGGTTTCAGTCCACCAAGAGCTTATTACCTTTACGCGCAGTATTAACTATAGTTAAATGTTTATTAATTAACATGGTGGAAATGTACGTTTCATTTTCTAGCTAAGACGTGGCAAAAGCTAAAAGTAACAGATGTGTGTTGAGATGGTCTTATACCAACCGATAGGCTGTTAACACACGTTGTATAACAGCTGCCATCACAAACAAACTATAAATTTGGCGGTTGATAGCTGGCGTGTCAAAGACAGTTAAACCCATTAGTTAGTAATTGAAAGAACAGTACTGAAACTATATTATTGTTGTGTAACAAATACAAAGGCTGAACAACGCAATCAATGCATTTTTACATTTAAAAGCGTTTGTGTAGATCCGTCTATCTATCCACACATACATATAAACAATGAAAACTATTTTTCTCCAATCCTACCTAAACCTGATTTTTTTTTGTTTTTTGTTTTTTTTAAGTAATAGAGATTTCCCAAAGGCTTTAGATTTATAGTGAAGAAATAGGACGCTGTGACGTTCAACCTTCCCCCAAGAGTCCTTGTATTGATTTTGTCGAGTTTCAAAAGATCGAAAAGCTTAACTGCCCTCGACACGAATTAAAAAATAGTGATTTCTTTAAAAAAAAAAAGAAAAAGAAAAAAAAAAGGTAAACAAATCGGTGGGTAAAATGGATATTTCAATGTTTACACCTTTCTCAATGATTATTCAAATAAAATTGCTGCAACCAGGTTCGGAAATAAGCTACCGAATCGATTCGACAATAACAATCACCTGCTAGATATATAAATATATTTTTAATGGCTAAGGCTATAATTATAAAACCAGATACGTGTCTACGTATGCAGGGAATACACTACAACACTTCACACCTACAACTGAAAGCGTAAGTGTTTGATCGGAGATAGCGGGCTTACTCGACGTAAGTTTTTGACTGGATTATAAATCAGTAAATATCGATACCTTCAATTAAAATAAGAACATTTAATTGATCAATTAAAGAATTTATTCGAAAGATTTCGTACCGAGGTGAAAATTTAGCCACGATGCAACAGTACAAACAAAATAGGATATATTAAGGAATTATATTAAAATAAACTGAACCAAATCATTCATTGGAACTGGTAGAGCTGCGAGCAAAATGCGTTGCTGTATGTCGATACGTTCTGAGTTCAAATCGCGCCGAGGGTGGTTTTGCTTTTCACTCTTTCTGTATTGATAAAGTGCCCATACAAGTGCCAGTCATATACGGTGTGGATTGAACTAATCACTTCCTCCCTATACATGTCATTTTAAGCCGAATTTTAAAACCGTAATTATTTTGATCGGAAGGCTGTAAGGTGACGAACTGGCAGAATCGTTAGCATTCCGGATAAAATGCTTAGCGGCATTTCATCCATCTTTACGTTGTGAGTTCGAAGACCGCTGATGTCGACTTTGCCTGACATCCTTTCGAAGTCGATAAAATTAAGTACTAGTTGAGTGCTGGGGGCGATGTAATCGACTAGTCTCCTCCCCCAAAATTTCAGGCCTTGTGCCTATAATAGAAAGGATTATTGGACGGTAGAGTTGATTGACCTTACCTAGTGTGCGCGTTGCTGGTTCTTATTTTGATCTAAAGAGATATTAACTCAAAACACGGCAGTATATATACCTGAGCCCGCTAATACCTGCGCTATCTTCAACAAAAATACGAGAAGTCCGGTTTGATTGAATGAAAGAAAAAAAAACACGCTCGAGAAATTACAATTGTTTGCTACTTTAGAAAAAAAATAGAATCCGAATAAACTGGTGGTTGTTTGCAGTCGAGTAAAAACAAAAAGGCGGCGGAGGGGTGGAGAGAAATAGTTACAAACATTTGTAATACTGAATAAGTTCTTCAATCTCAAGGAGGACCTGCAACCTATAATTACATCGTGAGTGTTACAATGAAAAATGTAGATTATGCGCTGAAGATGTAGAGAAGCAAAACACGTCGGGTGACATGTTGCATATTCAGGTAGGCTGAACTTACGCTACTCCTAGACATATTGCCTACACATTCTGTACCGTTTAGTTTGCTTCAGCAAAAATGACCAACACACTACATACATACACACACACACACATTCATACGTTCAGATATAGAGACACTGACATATATAGAAGAGAGACAGAGAGCTCCTTTGTATGTAGTCGTTTGTTCAGTTCAATGTAGCAGCCAACAAACCTCTCGCAACAAACTTCTCACCATACTTAAAATGGTAATTTTTTACGTTCAAATCTTAATAGACCTACATAACAAAACACAGGAAACCCCAAGCGCTACATCAGCAGAGATGGCCGGGACTGAGGCATGAAACAATTAAAGAAGTGGGGATTGATTTTACACAAACACACGAATTGTTTTGTAATGAAAAGAATGGGAACATGTACCGTATTGAATGGATGCCGTATATAACCAGAACTGCGTGGGGGTGAAAAGCAAAATTGACCAGATTAGCACTTGAACTCAGAAGGATGAAGCATATCGAATTGAACAAAAATCTAGGTTAAGTGTCGTTTCCACTACCATAAATATGAAAAGACTCCACAGAAATAGAATCAGGTGTTCACAAGACCGTAAAGAAAATAACTAGTTGTGCACGTGTGCGCGGGGGACGGGTGAACGATGGCTCCTTAAACTAGTCGTTCCATATATGTCAAACTACTGTGGTCACAATGTTGGTTTCTAACATTAGCACTTAGGCGGGGGTGGGGCAAATCTTTACTGTAATAATTAACCCCAGTACTTAATTAGCTGCATATTTTCCTGACCACCACCACCACCATTAACGATTAAAAGCACAGTCGACATCGGCAGGATTTGAACACGAAACGTAGGGTGATTAAAGTAAATACTACTAGACATTTAGCCCAGCACTTTGCATGCAGTCCAGTGCTTGAAGTGTGGACAACATTTTGGCAAGATAACGGAGAAAAACTCAGCACAAAACATTGAAACACCCCTACCGTTCAAACATGGATACCACGGCTTGTGACATAAAAAGATAGAAGAAAAAGTAGGGCAGAAATTTTTGTTGTTTTATATCATAGTAATGCCAATTGACATATAATATCTATAAAAAGGTGAGACTACGTAAATCCGTACTTAACATTAATAATCTACTCAACGGTTAACAGTTACCGATAAAACCGACCACACACACACACACACATACATGCATACATAAATACATGTGTATGTCTATATATATAAGGATCCAAGGAATTTCATTGTAGAGTTGACACATTTTCACATTTAAACTATATATGTAAAGGAAATTTAACAAGAGAAGAAGGGGCCTTGATGATAATTAGACGTGTATATCTTAAGAGTGTAGGGAGTGACTGAAATCGAGTTAGACCTACCTATATAATTTGATTGTTTTAAAATCCAGGTTAGCAATAGCTAGTCTAAAACCTAGGTGTTATATATTACGTTTATTCCTTTAGAGAACGTATGGATATGCATTTATATATGCCAATTCATACAAAGAGACCTACCTTTATATGTATTTCCTTTTAAACAGCTCCATGACAGTTATGAAAAAATATCTATCACCATAGATACGTGATAAAAATACATTCATTACAGGTGCAAAGTATGAAATTTTTTTTTCTTAAGATACATTATTTTTAACGATCCAAAACTTAATTATCCAAAATTATCTAAAGTAACCCAGATTGTTGTAGCAGTATCAAAAATTGATATACTATTATAAAAATAATACAATTTTTAAGAAGGCAGAGGTGGGGGGGGGGAATAAACGCTAAAGTAATATA